>NC_058403.1:146910387-146936255 GCF_002201575.2 Neomonachus schauinslandi | reverse complement strand
ACCAGCCCCTGTTTCCACCCACCCCCCACCCCCCCCCCCCCCCCCCCCCCCCATTGCTAAAGGAATGAGAAGTGCACAGAATTTCAGGTTCTCTGCAATCACTTTTGCCTCTTGTCTTTCCATTTCCTTGTGCCCAGACAAGGCCAGGCAACTTCAGGGATGCAGACATGGGGTGATGTTTTTGGTGGAGACCTTGTTAAGTCAGTCTGCCCCCTGAGTATTTTTTATGTCCTTGCTTAAATCTTCTTCTGCCTGAATTTGCTAGGGTTGGGGTGGTAGGACTCAAACTGTCAGAAAGCCAAGGCAGAGGAGTAGGGAAGGGAAGGAAGTTGCAACATGCAGATTCTCCACTGGAGTGAGTTTTCCAGCAGGATCAGCTGTGACAGGCAGACAGAGAGCCCAGAGTTGCATGGCCCAGATGTGGAGCCAGCCAGAGCCTGCTGCTGAGCCCAGGCAGGGTCACCATGGGCAGGTGGAGGGATAGAGCGCTGCTAGCTTCCAGTGTGGTGGCCTGGGACTTCCTAAGAAGCAATCTGAGATGGGCTTCTAGGGGACAGAGGTCTTCTGGTTGGATGGTGGCCTCCTGGGGGCAGAAATCTCTCAATTAGAGATGCCATATCCTAGAAAATGACTGCATTTCTCAATGTCTCCATAAATGGTCATACTGATATGACCTAATATCATTGCTGTGAAAAAAACCGTGATTTTATTACAGGCCCATGATGGACAGGTGCTGTGACTGCACACTTCATTTTTGTCCTTCCTACAGCTTTACGAAGTGAGCATTATTGGCCTCATATTACAGATAAGGAAACTGAGTCACAGAGTGGAGATACCTCGCCAAGTCAGGATTCTCACCCAGGTCTTTCTGATGCCAAACCCTGTGCTCTTCATGCAGCACATTCTTAATAAAGATGAGTTTCTTTTCTCCTCTAAGAGAGGATGAGCCTAGGGAAAGGGATGCTGTCCTGGAAACTGGGAAGGAAAGATAGCAAGTCAGAGTCCTAGGAAGATGGCTAGCCATTCAAGGACAAGCCAACAGGGAGGCTGTATATCCAGGCAGGGAAAGGCAGAGGGAATGGGGGAGTGCTGGCCATTCTGAAGCCCAGAGCCAGGAGATTTCTGGGAATTCTGCTGGAGAGCAAATCTATGGGAAAAGAGCAGTGCCAAGACTTGAGGAATTCGGGCCACCAGAAACACATGGAAAGTTGGCTTCTGAGAATGGCCGCCAAGGAAACAGGAGACCTTCCTTTGGCATGCAATGCCTGGAGGGGAGGAGAAAGGGCAGAGGAACACTGGCCACCCCAAAATTCTAGTGGGAGGGACCCATAGAGGTGACAAGTAGCAGTGCCAGTTGCAAACCCTACAGGCGTATGAAATGAGGACTCCTGCTAGACAGACCTTCATGCTTCCCTTTGGTTCTAAGAGAAGAACAGAGCAGCCCCCAGTGAGCCAGTGAGCCGGGAGATGTCAGAAGCCCCTGCAAAGGAAGCTGCCCTACAGCAGGGTCATTTTTAGACCATCTTCACACCCAACCCCATTCTGTGGTGGGGTTAGCATGTCTCTACATACGTATAATACTGTGCTTTGCATTGGCTCCCCAGTCCAGTATGGTAGCTTTAAGTTAACGTGCCTCCCCTGCCCCTGCCACCCATCTTAAAAGGGGATTTCAGCAGTCTTTTAGGATGCATGGTCCTTGTTTTGGGCTGCTTGGGCCCTCCCCTCTTCTTTTCCAGTCCATCTTGCTCTGAATCCTGCCACTCTCTGCTTCATCATCCAGCCTTCCCTTTCCATCCTTACCTTGCTCTCACTCTCCTTGAACTTAGCCCTGCCTTCCTCTCTCAGAGTGAGGTTGATCGGCATATAAGAAAGAAACCCAAAGGAACAGTGGAAAAACAAGATAAGCAGTGATTAAACGGGATAGAAGTTGATTTCTCTTTCGCATAAGAGAAATTCAGTGGTGGGTTCAGGACTAGAGTGATGGCACCCCCATGTCACTGAAGACCCAGACTCCTATGTTTCTGATCTACACAGCTTCCCAAGCTCAAATCATCAATCAAGATGGCAGCCAGAACTCACGCCATCATGAGCACCGAGTGAAATGGGGGAGGAAAAGCAGAAAGACAAAAAGGGTGCCCCTTCTGCCTGAGAGAGCTCCTTCTAAGCACCCTGTGTCACATAAGTCTCTTCCACTTTTATCTCATGGGCAAGAATGCAGTCATATGGCCACACCTAGGTGTAGGAGGTGTGGGGAAGCATGGTCTTTATTCTGGGAAGCAGTGGCCCCGGTTCTGTCATTGAGGCAGAAGAGTGGATATCTTCCTTCCCCCACTTCTTGTGCCTCCTCCTCTGCAATGACCAGGCTCACCATCAGTCATGGTTTGGGTTTCCTTCTGGGTTCAGTGTCTTTAGCTGCCTGAGTATGGAAGAAAATTAACATATGTCTAACCTGAACTTAGCACCAAGATCATAGCCGGGCTTTCAGCTTATCCCTCTTCTCGCAGGCACAGCATTACTTCCCACTATGTTTACTCAAGCCCCCTGTGTGGACCCAGACACCCTGTGTTGTGATTACACCCAGGGGAGGCAGAGCACTACAGCAGCTGAAGACAGATGCAATTTGTCCTGAATTTTTTCTTTTTTTATTTAATGAACCAACCTTTACAGATAGAATTAGAAGCAAGAAAATAGAAATCCTGGGGCACGTAAAAGATAAACAATCCCCACTCCAACTGTAGAAGCTCTTTTAGGCAAAAACAAGTAAAAATACACAAAATGAAAAAGCTCAAAAGTAACAGCCTCAAGGTATCCACATTCAGTGACTTTTCAGTCTAAGTAAATGAACCATCTTAAAAATAGGCCGATTCCCAGTGTGTAAAGATATAAAAGCGGTATTTTATTTCCATTAATTTACTTTAAACATTCAAATATATATTTACTTCTGAATCCCATCAGTTAAACAATGAAATAAAGCCATGTTAATGAGGGAAACTATTTGAAATCAGTACTTACAGGGGTGGTCTTACAAGAATGTTACTATCCAGTTTATTTTGCATGTATTTTCATACATAATATCACAGTATATTTTAGAACATCAGAGAGGTCTGGATACACATAGCTGAGTGGTTATAAATGGTGACACTGTTTACAGCTTATCCCACAACTACGGTTATCTCTGCTGGGCCGTATACACAGTAAGAACAGCTTCTATGTGAACCTGCCCAGCCCACAGTGGGTAAATGACACTTGACAGTTCAGGTTAAGCCACCAGTGGCTTCAAAACATTAAAATATAGTCCATAAGAAGAAACAGACCCATAAATACAGAGGAACTGGTGGCTGCCAAAGGGCTGGGGGGGTGGGAGATCAGCAAAATGTGTGAAGGGGAGTGGCAGCTACAGGCTTCCAGTTATGGAATGAATACATCATGGGGGTGAAAGGTATAGTGTGGGGAACATAGTCAGTGGTATTGTAATTGCGCTGTATGGTGACAGATGGTGGCTACACTTGTGGTGAGCGCAGCATGCATGACATACAGAGTTGTTGGATCACCATGTTGTACACCAGAAGCTCGTGTACCATTGTGTGTCAACTACACTTCAACTAAAAAAAAATTCAGAAGAAATATATAGTATGTAACATGTTTGAATGCAATACTGTTTTGTCTTACAGTTTCATAAATAGTTAAGTGTATTAAAGATGAAATACAACCCGGCATCCACAGAACTCCTGGAATACTGCAGCCCACAGGGGTATCTCCGAGTGGAGGTTCTTATGATTGTGTCTCACCACAGTTGCCTGCATCACACTCCCCTTCCCTCCAAGTCCTGCTGCTTCTTCTCAAGTTCCATCTTGTCTGCACTTCCGAAGCAGGGCCAAGGACGCTTCCTTCTTGCTTTCCTGCCAACACTGCTGCTCTTTGCTTCATTCCCCCTTTCTCTGTTTTCTGCCGGTACAACTTCTCTCTGGTGACCCCATGTTCCCCTCTTCACGTACTTCTTTGTTGCCATGTCCTTGGAGGAGGTATGGGTGGAGCAGGCAGGATGCGGGGTTAATAGGAATAAATCACATTTTTGCCCTTCCTTTCATTACCCTCTGTATCCACCCTGGAGAAGGAAGAACCCTAAAGTGTCTTCCTTCTGTGGCACGAGAGGAGAAACAAATGTGCAAAGTGGTCTCTGCCAAAAGGCAGAAACCTTTTATTCTTGCGGAAGGAGAAAGGCCATGATGTAGTTTATAAAACACAACAACCAGATCTTAGGCACCTGAGCTGTGTTTGTGCCTTACAGATTAGAGACTGGAGGGTTCCAACTTGTCTGAAATCTTCCTCCAAGATTAGAACATGGGCCCTCACCCAGCAGCCTCCTACTGGAAAGAAAGAACCTTTTCAGTGTTTTCCATGGCCAACCATGGCTTCCTTACCAACCATGGGTGGTGGCCTACTGTGGGAAAGGGAACTTGGGGCTTTGGGTGAGATGTCTGCACTCAAGCCCAGGTTCCATTATTCGTGAGCTTTGTGGGACTGAGCAAGATTCTTAACCTCTCCATGCCTCAGTTTCCTGATCTGTAAAATAGAAATGTGATAGCTGCCTGCCTCTACTACATGAGAAACTAGATGGAATCAGTATCTTTGACAGTTTTGTGTACCTGTGGAGGTTACACATGGTCATTTCAGGCAGGTGGGCAAACTTGAGAGCTGGTAAGCAGCATACTAACTAAAAAAAAGATGCTTAAATTCTTACCTCTTTCCTCAGCCTTGTCTGGTTCATATTCTACATTCAGCTCCTATTATATTTGGCCCCACTGCCAGAAGCACTAAAATCTATTGATGTCCATAAGCATCAAATTTATTCACAACCTAACCTTATTTTCATAAAGAGAAGAAAACATAGATCTCTTAGGACATTCTGTAGATGCTGGTGTTGGGGAAGATATTTATAAGAAACTTTTTGAGTTTTTCTGTGAAACCATATGATGATTTAAGATTCTCATTTAATTAAGTGTATCTTTCGCCCTTTTTACTCATATGAGCAAAATTATGAGTGATTTGTAAACATTTCCAAAATTCCCAAGATCAAAATACTGTCTTAGAATGCTTCTTGGTATAATTTATTAGGGTTTTAGCCCTGTGCCAAAGAAAGCTCAAAAAATATATATAAAATAATAGACCAACATTTTTAATGTCAAACAGTATACATAATTTACCAAAATAAGGCTTTTAAGTTTCTTTGACCCTTACTTTGCACATTTTTTTTTTCCAGCAAGCATATAGGCATTTAGCAGAAACTCCCTAGGGTCTTGTAGACAGAACAATTACCACCATTAGTATGGTTCTGAGCAAAACAGGGGCGAAGAACCTGTGCTCTATAGGGGACTACTGCTCCTTGGACAGGCATCCCTCTCCTGGGCCTTAATTCCCTTACATGTACAGTGAGGACACTCAGCTTTTAACTCCCCCCACTGCCTCATCCTCCCACCATCTGGCCTATGGTAGTTTCTGTCTTCCTGGGCAGGTCATATAAGTCAAGACATGTTACAATGGGGTTTAAATGCTGGTGACCTTTGCAGACCTTAACCTGACTATACACATTTTGTTTGATCCATACAGTATTTTAAAACTGGAAAGCTTACATAAAAATCCAATTGGGAGCTTTTATTGAAAAATCAGAGGATTTGCAATACTAGCTCTCCATTACAGCTTTTGTCGAGGCTTGAGTTATAGCCACCCCTTTGTTGGGTCAGAGGGTCTGGGGTCTCCTGCTCCCTACCTACCCTGGTCTGGCTCACTCAGGCCACCTGCCCAGGACTTGTGCTCACCAGAATTTGGTAATCCTTAGAGAGTAGCTGTTTTGTGCCATCTCAGCCTATCCATAGTCATGCTATTGGCTAAAAATGCCTGGGAGCACTCACCTGGGCCCCAGTGAGCTTCCCACAGACATCTCCCCTTTCCAAACTAATGTTACCCCTGGATCGACCCTTGTGGTTCTTATTTGATTGCAATATGCCCTTCAATAATGACCATCAGGAAACTTTGAAAAAATAAAGGTTATTACTTACAAGATCTGGAAATTACATAGCACACTTGGGACTACACAGCAAGGTCATGGGAGAGAGAGTGAGCAAGCAAGAGAGAGCACACACAGGGGCCAGGCTTCTGCCTTTACTGGGGTCAAGAGTGGGAGCCTAGGCTCACTCCTTATTGGTAAATTAAAAATTTAAAAGTGGGAATTTAAAGCACAGGAAGAGAAAAAACAAGTGGCCTAAATGGTCAATTATTAAAATCAACCAAGATCTCTAAGACAAAGGAGACTCAGTGGGGGAAGGTGGCCTGGCAACATTGTTTATTTGAGACAGCCTTTAAGGATGCCTCTTTGAAATGGATTCCTCTGCAATCAAAGCTTAAAGCAGGCACTCTTTTACAAAAACAAAACAAAACAAAAACTGTCAAGACTTTACACTATAGTAGCAGAATTCATTCTGTTCTTCTTTCCAGTAGAGATTTGATTGTGAGTGAAAATATCTCTAAGAATGGAAGAGATGGTTTTAACTTTTCACGGGTCCATTTTGTTAAGCACAACTTAAGAAAAACCCTACCTTCCAAAGTTGCATGTTGTCCTTGCTGATTCCTCATGAACTGTGCAGGCTGGTCTAAGAAAATCAGCTGTGGGTAAGTAAGAGTTCAGTTATAAACTGGTTCTCGCTTTTCATAGGCTACTGTGGTCTACCTGAGAGCCCCAGGGAGTGAGGGCCAGTCACCAGCAGGGTCAAGACCCTGAGTGAAATTTGAGGCTCCTGTGAGTAGCATTCCAAGAGCGTCTGCTGGCAGGACATGGATTCTGGGGCCAACAGTCACATGGCAGGGCACTGACAGGGGAGGGCAGGTTTAGGGGCCCCGGCATCCCCCGCTCCAAGGGAGTTAGTGACAGAGGGTGGGCACCACACAGCTGGTTTAGTAACATGGCCTGGTGAGCTCTGGAGCCAAGACAGCCAGAGCAGGTTGTCTGCCATATGCTGTTCCTCAGCCAGCCCTGGGCCCTCCACACATATCCTTCAGGGGCTTCTGAGCATGCTCTTGGCAACTGATCTGGTCTTGTACTTTGTGTCTTTTAAAGATTAATTATTGTGATGCTAATAAGGGAAACATTTAAGACTGAATGAACACTTATATTCTACCATCTTAACATACCTCTTTTTAAATTTTGTTAAAGAAAGTTACCTCACAAACCACTCTTAACTGTTGTCTGGCACCCTGTCTCACCACTTCCCTATAAGTGTGCCTCCGAAGGTCACTGATGTGAATAACTCTAGTAGGACGCCCTTTGGTTCTTCGATTGCCTGACCTCTTGGTGGCATCGGACAAAGCTGAGCATGCTGTCTTCATTGAAGAAGTTTTCCTCCCCCTGACCCCCAGCCCCATTTCTTCCTACCTTGTCTGCCGTCCTTAGAGGTAGGTATGTGGCTTGGTCCAGGACTCCTTATCTTATCTCTGTCCTTTCCTCCCAGCTAATCTCAGACACTCTCATCTCTATGCTGGCGACTTCTATATTCTCATTTTCTGCCCAGATTTCTCCTCTGAGTCTCAGACCTGTGTGTCTTGCTTGTTACACATCTCTGCTCCAGTATATTCATAGCTGCTGGTGGTGCCCCACCCAGGTCCCCATCGCCACCAGGCCTACCCATCCCCTAGCTGCTGCAACAGTTAAGAGTTGTTAGCAGCCCCTTTTCCTCCTTTCTCCCTCTACCTCACCCCAAGGGAAGATCTCTGCCAGTGCCCAGTTGACATGGGGTCATGCTGCAAGGTGGGATGACTTTGGAGCAGTTTCTTCTCCAAAGCTCCCATGGGATCAGGCTGAAGCAGACCACTGAGACCTTGCTCAGCCTGTTCCCCTGTCCTGTCCAGTCTTTCTCACTTCCCTTCTCCTAAGGGAATTATGTTCAAGAGAATCCCCATCTCAAACTCTGCTTCTGGAAACTGGGCTAAGACAACTATCATATCAACAGCTCAAAATTACTGTATCTAAATGTTGCCCACCCCCTCACAGGGTATCTTATTAATGTACACAAACCTTGAGTGTACCCAGTTAAAATTGGTGTCTCAGTCAAGCTACAGATTGTGCTGTATTTCACGGTCCAGTCAAGTTTCTTGTGAAGAGCTGGCCCAGGCTGATGGTCAGGGCCAGGTGTTATCTTCTCCAGATGGGAAAAGTGAGATTCTAAGAGGATACGTACAACGTAGATGTTGTGATGATCTCTGAAGGGAACAAACACAGTTCCCTTCATTAACATAATTACAGAGATGAAATGCTGTATTTTGGATTTCTGTCATTTGTGATTTCTCGCTTTTGGAACTCACTATCCAAAGCAACTTAAGATGTTAGTCTATACTCTTAGACTATACAACTTTAAAGTAAAGCTGGAAGGGGACTTAGAGATTACCTAAGAAGCCAAATGCAAACTTGCACTCCCTCCTAGATGTCTAGGAGCAGAGCAGACATCACTAATCAAACAAGGCACACATTCCTAGAGTGTCCAAATGTGCCCTCAGAATCCATCTTAATATAGTCTTACTATAGTCTTCCAGATGACCACTTCTGGTCCATGAGACAGATACATAGGGAGATACAGTTATAGGCACAAGTTGAAACAAATATATAAATTGAACTTATTCATAACCTTTATCGGGTTCAATCCCTTTATTGAATATCTGAGCAAACTGGGTTCTCACTAAGATAAGTGACTTGCCCAGGGAGAGGCAACCTGTTGGCAGACAAATCAGCTCTCAAACCTAGCCCTACAGACTAATGATTCTGTGTTCTTTTGGATATCCTGTACACATATTTGCATCTCTATTCCTTTTGTTTGACTACTTACCACCAGAAGTTTTGCTGATGAAGATACATGCATAATTTCCAAATCCACTTAATCAGGTAGATTTTCTGGAAAACAGTAAAGAATCTAAGACAAACAATACACCACTTTTTTTTTTCTGAATGTGAGCAATGTTTGACAAGGAAATTATTTATTCTGGGAATTCCAGATAAATTTTGTGTGTTTTGTGGGGGTGGAGTCTGTTTAATTTTCAGTTTAGCAGATTAAAATCCTTTTTTTCTCACCATTTAGCCTAATGAGTAATCACCTTGTTGAAGCTTGTTTTGTTCATTTGTCTTTAGCTAATTTGTGCCAGTGCATTTGGAGTTGGGTGTTACTGTGCATATTCATTGGCAATTCAGATAAAAGAGTGAAGCACAAGTAGGCAGACATGAATTTTTCATGCAAATGAGTTCTAAGAGAATCGAGACCCATGTGAACTTTAAACTGGAAGCTTTCTCTTTGTCTTACGAAATTTGTCAGTCCTAGCCCAGGAGGGTGTATATGGATTACTGTTTTCTGTCCCTTCCTTGAAGACACCCCTTCTTCAGCTGCTATGTTATTACATGATTGACACTGACTGATTTCTTAGTTTCGTCCATGCTTGTGCCTTCTTTCTTTCTCCCTGACTCTTGATATGCCCCAATATTCAGTCCTCAGTACTCTCTCTTTGTTCTTTCACCCTCAAAAATGTCCTCCCAGAGCTACAGCTCCCACTTTTATAAGGGCGAGGTCATGGTGAACATCCTGTGCTTCTGTCTCTCTCCAGAGCTCCAATCTGCTTTGTTGCATCTGCTAAACTTGCTCACTTTGTATTCTTTCACCGCTTCAAGTTAGTGAGTCAAACCAAAACTCATCATATGCTCACCTTGTCCTCAACATGACTTTCTTCTTTATGTCCACAGTATGGGCATTTTGTTAGTCAGTCATGAACCTGAAGACAGTGGTGGTCTTTGGATCCCCTATTTCCTGTATCCTGATATTCTAGGCCCCAGGTCCTCTCAGATGTTTTCATCACACTGTGACTCACAGCCATGTCAGCCCCTCTGCTCCCCCTGCCACCTCCCTGGTCCAGGCCTGTGCAGGATGAGTCTTTTGTCTGCACCCCTCCCAGCATTCATGCTTCCTACAGCCCTGGAACTGTAGCAATCCAGGGATTCCTAAAAGGGCTCACTTTCAGCTACAGTGCCTTAACATTGTAGACAATCAAGTCAATAAAGTGGTCATGAAAGATAAATAGCATGAGAAAAAGGAAGGAAGGAAATGATTGCAAATAACAGTACACCTCACCTACCTAGTGGTCGATGCCAGAAACCCCACTGCCATCTTTGACTTCTATGAATTCCAATATTCAGTGAGGCCTACTTCTTAAAAAATCTCTCAAATTAGTTTTTTCCTCTTCATTCCCATTGCCTTGGTCTCCAGTTATAGTCTCAGCCTCAGTAACTGTCACTGTACAAAAGTCCCACCTAATTTCCTTCCCCTAAGCCAGCTAGCACTTTTTTTTTTAAGATTTTATTTATTTGAAAGAGAGTGAGAGAGAGAGAGAGCATGAGAAGGGGGAGGGGGAGAAGCAGACTCCCCTATTGAGCAGGGAGCCCGACCTGGGGCTCGATCCTAGGACTCTGGGATCATGACCCAAGCCGAAGGCAGTTGCTCAACCGACTGAGCCACCCAGGCGCCCCAGCTAGCACTTTCTAATCTACTGTCTTGTGTCAGGCATTCCCTCTTTGAAGCAGATCTCACTTTGGTGAAGACCATCACTGTCCTCTTATCATTTCCTTTTACAAATGCCCACTCTTTAGATGGCCTCCAAGCCCCTTTAGGACCAGCCACAGCCCCCACCCCTGGCTTGTTCCCCTCCCTCCATTTCTTTTTTTTTTTTTTTAAAGATTTTATTTATTTATTTGAGAGAGAGAGAATGAGAGACAGAGAGCACGAGAGGGAAGAGGGCAGAGGGAGAAGCAGACCCCCTGCCGAGCAGGGAGCCTGATGCGGGACTCGATCCCGGGACTCCAGGATCATGACCTGAGCCAAAGGCAGTCGCTTAACCAACTGAGCCACCCAGGCGCCCCCCCCCTCCATTTCTGACTCCACACACCAAACCAACCACTTCTCCTTTCTCAGACTCCATGTTCAGTTTTGTGGCTACACTTTTGTGCAAAGTGACCTCCTCACCTATGATATCTTCTTCCAAATACCACATGGTATCACTTCTATGTGAATCTTAAAAAGTCACTCATAGAAAACTGAGAACAGAAAAGTAGTTGTCAGAGGTTGGGGATGGGTGAAATAGGGAGAGGTTGGTAAAAGATACAGACTTCGAGTTATAAGAAAAATGGATGAGTTCTGAGGATCTAATGTATAACCAGGTGACTATAGTTGATAATATTGTAATAATTGAAATTTGCTGGGAGAGTAAAACTTAAGTGTTATCACCAAAAATAGAAATAAAAATAAATAAAGTAAAGGTTAATATATGAGGCAATGGACATATTAATTGAGTCTGGTTGAGAATCCCCTCACAATGGATACATACAAATATTACCTTGAATGCTACAAATATATTGCGATCGTATTTGTTAATTACACCTCAGGAAGAATGAAGGGGGGAAATCGGAGGGGGAGATGAACCATGAGAGACTATGGACTCTGAGAAACAAACTGAGGGTTCTAGAGGGGAGGGGAGTGGGGGGATGGGCTAGCCTGGTGGTGGGTATTAAGGAGGTCAGGTTCTGCATGGAGCACTGAGTGTTATACGCAAACAGTGAATCATGGAGCACTACATCAAAAATTAATGATGTAATGTATGGTGATTAACATAACATAATAAATACATACATACATACATACATACATACATACATACACCTCAGTAAAGCTGGGGAAAAATCTCCCTCCATTCTGCTGGCAGATTCCTGTACATCCTTCCAGACCTAGCTCAAGCCCCACAGCATCTATAAACCGCACTCCGCTTCTCTTGGTCTGCTACCTAGCATTTTATACACTTGTCTGTAGCACCTTGGACATTGTTCAGTAGCTACTTTGTCTCTGTGTTTGCCTCTTTCTTGAGGCTGTGAGCTCTAATTTGCTTTATATCCCTAAAACCTGGCAGGGAGCCAGACACAGAGTAGGAGCTTAACCATGTTGAGTGAATGGATAAACCAATGAATGAATGAATGTTCCACACATAAAGGAACCAACTAAATAATATCTTTTTTGTTAGAGAACACATGTAAAGTATATTTTTAGAGTGTGAGTTAGCAGAAGTGCTGCAAGTGATTCACATTAATTAGAGATACTCTATTTTGGCAAGAAAATATTTTTGAGCATTCACATGGGATTAGTGAACACAGCAATTAGGATCTCTAATAGGTGATACAGATGTATGTTTTGTATATTTTTTAAGTTACTTTTATATTTGAATCCATATGTTTTAATTATATTTAATACCAATTTATCCTTATCTATTATTACTTAACTTTTAGACATGTGATAGTTTCAACAAGTAGTTACAGTTGTTTAAATTAGTCAATTGAGTTTATTTCTAAAAATAGAATTTATACTTCATTACACCTTTTGAGTTTTCTGTATCAATGTTGCCTTTGGTCCAAGGTGAGCTGTTGTGTGACAGGTCCTACCAGATGGCTTAAATTTCAAATGAAGGTGAACGTGAAAGGCAGGAGCAGACAGGTAACCAGCTGTGGGATCTTGCACATGTTAGTTTGCACCTGTTTACCTGTCTGTAGGATGAGGAGGGCTGTACTAGGATATAAGCTTTTCCTTGAGCACAAACAATCTGGATGTAGAGTATCGGTTGCATCCAGGAAAAGCTGTGAATATATCAAATATTATATTTTATATGTAGAATAATTACTTTCCTGGGCCTCTCTGATTTTCCTAATTTGCAGTTTTGATAGTTGTACATGGTGTTCTAAAACTGGTTGCATTTACAATGGTTCAAAACCTATGGGATGCTGCAAAGGTGGTCCTAAGAAGGAACTATATAGTAATACAAGACTTTCTCAAGAAACAAGGAAGGTCTCAAATACACAACCTAAGCATACACCTAAAGGAGCTGGAGAAAGAACACAAATACAGCCTAAACCCAGCAGGAGAAGAGAATTAATAAAGATTAGAAATCAATGAAATAGAAACCAAAAGAACAGTAGAACAGATCAACAAAACTAGGAGCTGGTTCTTTGAAAGAATTAATAAGATCAATAAACCCCTGGCCAGAATTATCAAAAAGAAAAGAGAAAGGACTCAAATAAATAAAGTCATGAATGAAAGAGGAGAGATCACAACCAACACCAAAGAAATACAAACAATTATAAGATCATATCATGAACAACTATATGCCAACAAATTACACAATCTGGAAGAAATGGATGCATTCTAGAGATGTATAAACTACCAAAACTGAACCAGGAAGAAATGGAAAACCTGAACAGACCCATAACCAGCAAGGAAATTGAAACAGTAATCAAAAATCTCCCAACAAAGAAGAGTCCAGGGCCAGACGGCTTCCTAGGAGTATTCTACCAAACATTTAGAGAAGAATTAATACCTATTCTTCTGAAGCTGTTTCAAAAAATAGAAAAGGAAGGAAAACTTCCAAACTCTTTCTATGAGTCCAGCATTACCTTGATCCCAAAATCAGACAAAGACCCCACCAAAAAGAATTATAGACTAATATCCCTGATGAACATGGATGCAAAAATTCTCACCAAAATACTAGCCAATAAGATCCAACAGTACATTAAAGGGATCATTCACCATGACCAAGTGAGATTTATTCCTAGGCTGAAAGGTTGGTTCAACATCTGCATATCAATCAATGTGCTACACTACATTAATAAAAGAAAGGACAAGAACCATATGATCCTCTCAATAGATGGAGAAAAAGCATTTGACAAAGTACAGCATCCTTTCTTGATTAAAACTCTTCACAGTGTAGGGATAGAGGGAACATACCTCAATGTCATGAAAGCCATATACGAAAAGCCCACAGTGAATTATTCTCAGTGGGGAAAAACTGAGAGCTTTTCCCCTAAGGTCAGGAACATGACAGGAATGTCCACTCTCACCACTGTCGTTCAACATAGTACTAGAAGTCCTAGCCACAGCAATCAGATGACAAAAAGAAATAAAAGTCATCCAAATCGGCAAAGAAGCTGTCAAACTCTCACTCTACGCAGATGACATGATACTTTATGTGGAAAACCCAAAAGACTCCATCCCCAAATTGCTAGAATTCAGCAATGTGGCAGGATATAAAATCAATGCAGAAATTAGTTGCATTTCTACACACTAACAATGAGACAGAAGAAAGAGAAATTAAGGAGTTGATCCCATTTACAACTGCACCAAAACCCATAAGATAAACCTAACCAAAGAGGCAAAGGATCTATACTCAGAAAACTATAGAACACTCATGAAAGAAATTGAGGAAGACACAAAGAAATGGAAAAATATTCCATGCTCCTGGATTAGAAGAACAAATATTGTTAAAATGTCTATGCTACCTAGAGCAATCTATACATTCAATGAAATCCCTATCAAAATACCATCACCTTTTTCATAGTGCTGGAACAAATAATCCTAAAATTTGTATGAAACCAGAAAAGGCCCCAAATAGCCAGAGTAATGTTGAAAAAGAAAACCGAAGCTGGTAGCATCACAATTCCGGACTTCAAGCTCTATTACAAAGCTGTGATCATCAAGACAGTATGGTACTGGCACAAAAACAGATACATAGATCAATGGAACAGAACAGAGAACCCAGAAATGGACCCTCAACTCTATGGTCAGCTAGTCTTCAACAAAGCAGGAAAGAATATCCAATGGAAAAAGGATAGTCTCTTCAGCAAATGGTGTTGGGAAAATTGGACAGCCACATGCAGAAGAATGAAACTGGACCATTTCCTTACACCATATATAAAAATAGACTCAAAATGGGTGAAAGACCTAAGTGTGAGACAGGAATCCATAATATCCTAAAGGAGAATACAGGCACCAACTTCTATGACCTTGGCCACAGCAACTTCTTACTAGACACGTCTCCAAAAGCAAGGGGAACAAAGGCAGAAATGAACTATTGGGACCTCATCAAGATAAAAAGCTTCTGCACAATGTATTGTATGGTGACTAACATAACATAGTAAAATAAAATTAAAAAAAAAAAAAGCTTCTGCACAGCAAAGGAAACAGTCAACAAAACCAAAAGACAACCGACAGAATGGGAGATGATATTTGCAAATGTCTTATCAGATAAAGGGCTAGTATCCAAAATCTATAAAGAACTTAGCAAACTCAGGGGCGCCTGGGTGGCTCAGTCCATTAAGTGGCTGCCTTCAGCTTGGGTCATGATCCTGGGGTCCTGGGATCGAGCCTCACGTCTGGCTCCCTGCTCAGCGGAGAGTCTGCTTCTCCCTCTCCCTCTGCCTGCCACTCTGCCTACTTGTAGTCTCTCTCTATCTCTCTGTCAGATAAATAAAATCTTAAAAAAAAAAAAAAGAACTTATTAAACTCAACACCCAAAGAACAAATAATGCAATCAAGAAATGGGCAGAAGACATGAACAGACATTTCTCCAAAGAAGACATCCAAATGGCCAACAGGCACATGAAAAAATGGTCAACATCACTGGGCATCACAGAAATACAAATCAAAACCACAAGAGATACTACCTCACACCGGTCAGAATGGCTAAAATTAACAAGTCAGGAAATGACAGATGTTGGCGAGGATGTGGAGAAAGGGAACCCTCCTACACTGATGGTGGGAATGCAAGCTGGTGCAGGCACTCTGGAAAACAGTATAGAAGTTCCTCAAAAAGTTTAAAATGGAACTACCCTATAAGCCAGCAATTGCACTAGGTATTTACCCCAAAGATAGAAATGTAGTGATCCAAAGGGGCACCTGCACCCCAGTGTTTATGGCAGCGGTGTCCACGATAGCCAAACTATGGAAAGAGCCCAGATGTCCATTGACAGATGAATGAATAAAGAAGATGTGGTATCTATATATAATGGAATACTACTCAGCCATCAGAAAATGGCATCTTGCCATTTGCAACAATACAGGTGGAACTAGAGGGTATTATGTTAAGGTTAATAAGTCAGTCAGAGAAAGACAATTATCATATGATCTTACTCATATGTGGAATTTAAGAAACAAAACAGAGGATCATAGGGGAAGAGAGGGAAAAATAAAATGAAATCAGAGAGGGAGATAAACCATAAGAGACTCTTATTCATAGGAAACAAACTGAGAGTTGCTGGAATGGAGGGAGGTGGAGTATGGGTAACTGGGCAATGGACATTAAGGAGGGCACATGATGTAATGAGCACTGGGTATTATAAAAGACTGATGAATCACTGAACTTTACCTCTGAAACTAGTAATATATTTTATGTTAATTAATTGAATTTAAATAAAAAAATAAAGTCCTAGGACACAAAAAAAATAAAAAAAATAAAACTTGTTGCACACATACTCTCTGACACCATTATAACCAGCACATTGCTATCAAGTGCTCACATGAGCAAGCTATAGTTCTAGATGCTATACAAGCAAAAGATTGCACTCATGTCCATGGGCTGCTCATCATTCAAATACAGAACACAACATGTGCTGACGCCCTCCAGAAAGTAACCCGAGTAAAGTGTGGACGCCTCTCCTTCTGTGCCTCAAAAATGTTTTGTAGGGATCAATTCTGCCAAATGCCTTACACATAGTATGCATTTTATAAAGGTGATTGACGTTCCTTTTTGTGGAAGCATGAGTTAAAAAAGGAAGTCTTCCCTTTTTCTCTGGGAAGGGAGATGTCAAAGAAATATAATATTATAAAAGGCTTTAAAACTATTTCTGTAGGTTTTCCAATAGTTTCCCTTCTGTATTCAGATTTGGAGAACGTAGTTCATTATAGAGTAAGAAGGGGAGTTCCAACTCAGGAGAGTCAGCTGTGCATGAGCATCAGAGGGGTAAGTGCCTTAACATCTCTGCTGCATCACCAGTGAAATTTGACCTCTCTCCACAGGCCGACCTGTACAGTGACTTCTTCTAAATGGAGAAATCAAATATTAATAGAAGTAAAGTAGGTGTTCACATATAATGCATGATGCATTAACTATCAGAATATGCATGGTGGTCTGCAGTGTAGAGATTTTCTGAGCTTGTGTCCATCCCGGGTAAATGAGAGAATGAAGTCTGGAACATTTCTGTTACATTCACAACAGCCTGGAGAGTGATGACAGCTCCACTTCTCATGGGAGAGTTTTCTTGCTCAAGGTCAGATCTATATCAACAAGCCCAACAGCAGGAAGAAATTCTCCAGGGAAAAAGTGTCTGTTTCTGTGGATGCTATGGTCTGCAGGTTTGACCGGCTCCGGAAGTGGTACCTGTGCTCAGCCACAGAGAAATTTTTATTTGCATATATTAGTATTTGAATGATGAATAAGAACATTCCAGAATCTGAAATATTGTATTTATCTCTTATTTAGAAATAAAAAAGAATCCTGTTCCCTCATCATATGTGTTTGAATTCTCCTTTTAACTTTCCTATGGTGCTTTATCTTCAGTAAATTATAAGCAGCAAAAGGCAGAATGTCTTACTCTGCATAGTCAAAATTTACAGATGCAAAGTAAGAGTTGGTCAAGTGTTTGGTTGTTTTGCATATGGGTTTTCCATAATGGTAGAAGCCTAAGCAATTGACTGTTAGGAGGTTTTTACATTCATCCAGTGCTCTTGTTTTACTGTAATCCCCAGCCCACTGGCTGAACTTGCTTGGGAAGGAAAAGTACACACTGAAACATGCAATCCAGGCCAGACCTTCTGTGTCGAGGACAAAGGAGGCCACCAGTGTCCTCCTCTGAGGAATTCATTGTCCTATAGAGGGCACATGAACAAATGATTACAATACAGTGTAATGAGTGCTGTGAGGAGTTAGGCACAGAGTGCTAGTCATGCCTGGCAGTACTGGAAATGGGGTAGGGAAGGGGACATTTGAAGTGGATCTGGAAAGAAGAGGAGGAGAAATGAGCTGGTAAGGAAGTGGGGAAGACACGTGGGGGAGAGAACCCAAGCCAGCTCCAGGGAGTGCCATACAGCCAGAGTCATCATCACGCCTTTCTAATGGTGAAGGGTAGTGGTGAAGGGTAGCTGTGTGTTTCAATGCTGGTCACTCTTCATGAATTGTTGCAGGTGGCTTGGAATAGAGTCTGTTGCGTGGCACAGCTGCTGATGCTGAGGGCCTGAGCTAAGGGGAGATGTGTTTAAGGGGTATCATAGTGCTAAATGGATAGGATTTGGTGTGTGATCACAAGCAAAAATAAGAAAAAGGGAAGGTTTGGGGATTCCTCTCAGGATTCCAAAGAGGCCTTGGGATAGAATTTTGTGCTCTTTGGGGAAAGATCTGGGATGGAAATAATAAGTATAATCTTAGACAGCTGGAGGTAGGTCCAGTTAAGATGGCAACATGGAGACCTCGACTGCTCCAAACCTCATCTGAAGCTTAGGAGAGCAGGTGGGACCAAAGGTGTGAGAACCACTAGCACATGCACCATAATTTGTGAACATATGGGGCTCAACTCCTCAAAGGAGGAATGAAAACAAGATGAGGAATAAGGAACAAACTCTGGAGAAGACATAATGCAACATGAATTAATCTGGAGAGAAAACCATAGCTCCAAGGGAGTCTCTGGTAGCCAGAGAGCAGAGTGCTCAAGAGAGCTGATGTCAAGGTCAGATGGAATGGGGACTTCAAAAAATCTTTGGATATGACAGTATGTGACTTCTACTCTCTGAAGATGTCAGTCAGGATCCCATCAAAACCCTCTTAATAGAGGTTTTTAAATTCAGGAATTGGCTATAGAAGTATTAGAAGAGCTGGTAAAGCAACAGGAAGAACATGATGTTCCAGAGATCAGTAACCACAGGAGCTGCTTCTGCCTTTAGGGCTGGAGGAGAAAAGGAGAAAAAGTATAACTCAGATTCCACAGGCCTGCATTTCATGGCTGTTGCCCCATTGCTGATGAAGGAGCCCCCACCACCAAGAGGGGACCAAGGAGCCCCATTCACCCACAGTTGCCTGCCTCTACTGGAACATAAAACAGAAAAATTGTGTCTCCCTCCCCAGTCTCACACGAATACCTCCAGTCTTCCAGCCTCCTTTGCTACATGAAAGAGACCATGGAAAAACAAGAAAGATGCCTAGCCTAGTTCCAGCAGCCAGTACCTGGGAGAGGGGACTAAAGCAATTGTTTTTATATACTAGGTGCTGTTATTTCTCCTTTATAAAAATGATGATGTGTGTAATACAGTTAAGAAATGGGCAGAAGACATGAATAGACACTTTTCCAAAGAAGACATCCAGATGGCTAACAGATACGTAAAAGATGCTCAACATCACTCATCATCAGGGAAATACAAATCAAAACCATGATGAGATACCACCTCACACCTGTCAGAATAGCTAAAATTAATAGCACAAGAAGCAACAGGTGTTGGCAAAGATGTGAGAAAGGGGAACCCTCTTGCATTGCTGTTGGGAATGCTAACTGGTGCAGCCACTCTGGAGAACAGTTTGGAGGCTCCTCAAAAAGTTAAAAGTAGAGCTACCCTACTATCCAGCAATTGCACTACTAGATGTTTACCCAAAGGATACAGAAATACAGACTCAAGGGGTATGTGCACCCCGATGTTTATAGCAGCATTATCAACAATAGCCAAACTAGAGAGAGCTCAAATGTCCATTGATTGATGAATGGATAAAGATATGGTATATATATATACAATGGAATATTAACCATCAAAAAAATGAAATCTTGCCATTTGCAACAACATGGATGAAGCTAGAGAGTATTTTATGCTAAGTGAAATAAGTCAGTCAGAGAAAGACAAATACCATATGATCTCATTCATATGTGGAATTTAAGAAAGAAAACAGATGAACATATGGGAAGGGGGAAAAGAAAAAAAGGAGAGAGGGAAACAAGCCATAAGAGACTCCTAATGATAGAGAACAAACTGAGGATTAATGGAGGGAGGTGGGTGGGGGATGGGCTAGATGGGCGGTGGGTATTAAAGAGGGCACTTGTGGTGAGCACTGAGTGTTGTATGTAAGTGATGAATCACTGAATTCTACTCCAGAAACCAATATTGCATTGTATGTTAACTAAGTAAACTTTAAGTAAAAAAATGGTGTCTAATGTGCCAATTTTTACAGGACATGTTCCATTAAGTGAGGCACTATGTCTTGTTTTCTTTCTGTTCCTCATGCCTACAATAGTAGGTACTCAGTAAGTGTGAATTGAATGAATAATTGGCAATCTAAACAATACTGTCTATGGTCATGAAGTGGTGCTACATAAGTATGGATCAGAATTACTGTTTCTTTGATAGCAAACAAGTGACATGTGCCATCACTTTTCCCTGCTACACCCATGGCAGACACTGCTAACTTATCATGGCTCTCTAGCTCCATTGAGCCTGTGTACATCCTCTCAACACATGGAGCTTCACCCACTACCAGTCAATCAGAGTTGGCATGGCAGTGGACCAAGAAACCATGAAATGTCGGTAGGCTTTTCAGATGTCCATTGCAGTCATTAGTCATTTGGAACATACAACTCAAAACCACGGTGAGGGGCACCTTGTGGCTCAGTTGGTTGGGCATCTGCCTTCAGCTCAGGTCATGATCCTGGAGTCCCGGGATTGAGTCCTGCATCCAGCTCCCTGCTCAGAGGGGAGTCTGCTTCTCCCTCTGCCCTTCACCCGGCTCATGCTCTCTCTCTTAAATAAATAAAGTCTTAAAAACTACAATGAGGTACTACTTCACACCCACTAGTACCCAGTGCTCAAGCAACAAGTAAGTACTGGTCATTCTTGTCCAGATACAAGCACAAAAACCTTCTTGACATATAAACAAGTGTGATTCAATGTTATGGGTACTCAGATCTCTGGATTTCTTGCTAATCCAAATGAATAACTAGTATTTGCTTATTGTTGCTTTGCTCATTTAAAATCTTTGAACAACTCTAGAAAGTAGGAATTATTATCGCCACTCAGAAAACAGAGGCTCAGAAAGATTGGGGCTATTTGGTAAGTGACTGAGCTCAGCTTTGCCACCTAGCCTCTAAACCCCTCTGTCCATCTGGGGCCTTCCCAGGACGTTTTGAAGCAGGTACCTGGTCTTGCATATTCTTAGTTGATTCTGCAACCAGCCACTGTAAGTTGTCCTATACAATTCCATTCAGTGTCTTTCTCCATGAGGTGCTATAGGGCATAGAATCTGATAAATAAGAGATGGTTCAGAAGAAGGCCATGCTATTCCTCCACTGAACCTCTGGTTCCAAACACTCCATTTGCTTGGAACAAATTCTGGAGGGGTTGATACAGTTTTATTATTAGATACTCAGTTTTAAATGCCATTGGAGTTTGCAGCCCTGTGTGTCAGGAAACAAAACTCATAAAGCTCAAGAGATCCTGTGGATTGACTTCACAGAGCTCTTATGAGCCCCGAAGACTTTCCTTCCTGGATGTTTTATCCCATTTAATTTAGTGGCTCTGAAATATCAATAGAAGCTGGTCAATTGCTGAGGCTGTTCTTATGTTGTTTACAGATGTCAGAGCTGTCAATGACTTAGCTCATCTCTTGCTCTAAATCTGAGAGACTGGAGAACAACATCTTCATGCCTTAGGGGAAAAAAACCTCTGTCCTGTTTCCCTGTAAATATTTTGTTCAGCCAAGTATAAACTATCAGCTGGCCTGATGTAACCTCCCCTTCTAATTCTGGATTCAGCCTCCCCTTGCTCCCCAGTGCTCAAGCAACAAGTAAGTATCGGGCAGTGCTATGCAAAGCAGTTAGCCCTGCTCATATATTGCCAGATATTTAAGCCAGCTCAGGACACCTTGAAAGTTAATTCTGCAAACACACCTGAATTGTCATGGAAAGATGTTTTACGTTGTTAAGTGAAAAATGAAGTTACAAAACCATACAAAGGTTTCCAGTTCTAGTAGCAGGCTAGGATGAGCTAGTGCAATCCTTCTTTGTACTGAAAACACTAATAAGATTTAATGTTTGTAAATCATGTATCTGGTAAGGGACTTGTGTCCAGAATACATAAATAACTCTTACAACACAACAATAACAAAGATAAGTAATCTAACTTTAAAATGGCAAAAGGTTTGAATAAACTTCCAAAGAAGATATACCAGTGGCCAATAAGTACGTGAAAAAGTGCTCAACGTTATTCGTCAATAGGGAAATGCAATCAAAACCACAATGAGATACCACCTCATATTCCCTAGGATGGCTATAATTAAAAAGACAGACACTAACAAGTGTTGGTGAGGATGTGGAGAAATTGTAACCCTCATGTTTTGCTGTTGGTGATGTAAAATGGTGCCATCTTTTGGAAGACAGTCTGGCAGTTCCTTAAAAGCTTAAACATAGCATTACCATATGACCCAGTAATTCAACTCCTGGAATTGAAAACCATTCACACAAAAACTTGCTCATGAGTGTTCATAGCAGCATTATTCATAATAGCCAAAAGGTAGAAACAGCCCAGATGTCCATCAGTTGGTGAATGGATAAATAAAATATGGTATATCCATAAATGGAATATTATCTGGCAGTTAAAAGGAATAAAGTGTTGATACATGCTACAATATAGATGAACCCTGAACATATGTAAAGAAAGAAGCCAGACACAAAAGACAACGTATTAGGTATGGTTTCATGTATATGAAATATCCAGGATAGGCAAATCCATGGAAACAGAAAGTACATGAGTGGTTGGGTTGGCAGGGCTGGGGGGCCAACACTGGGGATTGACTGCTTGATTGGTATGGGGCTTCTTTTGAGGATGATGAAAATGTTCTGGAATTAGATAGTACTGGTGGCTAGACAACTTTGTGAATGTACTGAAAACCACAGAATTGTACGATTTAAAAGGGTAAATGTTATGGCATGTGACTTTTTTTAAGTCAGGGGGGAAAGTAAGAAGGGGACACTCCCAGGGGGTGGAAGTAAAGAGGGAAGTAAATCCTAGTGGTCAGCCTGGTCAGATGGAGAAGGAAGAGGCTCTGATGGCTAGTGGCTGCAGTGTTAATTTCTGCATGGGGGCAGGAGATGTGGTTTGAGCCTTTGGAGGACAAGCAGTTGAAAATGAGACACCTGCATAATGTTCGGTATTGGAGGGTTTCGCTCTCAGTGAAAGGGGACACCTAGAAAATTTCTACTCACTGGCTTAGGGAAGCTAGAAAGTAGATGATCTTTGCCTAGAGCCCTGGGTGGAAGAAAAGAAGTCTCCTATAAGAAATCAAAGCTCAAAGTCCCAATGCTGCCGTGCACGTGGGATTGGAAATCCAAATCTTACCACTCATGTGGCACAAGATTTTCCAAGCTAAGAAACAAATATGAAACTGGTCTGTAATTGATAAGCCCTCTGTGGTGCCTTGTGAAAACAAATGCATAGCTGCTCTGCTGCAGCACTTGCACAGAACAAGTGCACTTACAAGAGAAACAAGCTTGGCTGAAGAGAACCTCATTTAAAATGATGAACCATAAAAGCAAAGAATCCACCTTGAGCAAGACTTCATAGACATACCCAGTAGAAGAATTAGCACCCCTTCTAAGAATTTAAGATAATGTAAGAATCAGGAAGAGGGTATAAAGGAAATATATTTAAGATATATAATATATATATAAATATAAGATAGACTTTAAGACAAAAAAGCATTATTAGGGATAGAGAGTGTTGTATGTGATCACAAAAGAAATATTTCAATAAGAACATAACATTTATGAACTTTGATGCACCTTACATTATAGTCTTAAAACCATAAAGTAAAAATTAACTAGAAGAGAAATTATAGATCCACAATTATAATGGGAGACTTTAATGTTTTGTTCACAATAGAGAATAAATATTCTTTTCAAACACACATGAGACTTTACAAAAATTGAGCATGTTGTAGGCTATCATGCAAGTCTCAACAAGTACCAGAGAATTCATTTCTTCCAGACCCTCTTCTTTGATCAAAATGTAAAATCAAAATCTATAAAAAAGTCCTACATTTGGAAATCTCAAGTCTGAGAATTATCAAATATGTAAAACAGAATAACAATAAAAAATGTTCTTTTTTTATTATTATGTTCAGTTAGCCAGCATATAGTACATAATTAGTTTTTGATGTAATATTCAATGATTCAGTAGTTGCATATAACACACAATAAAAATGTTCTGATTGAAAACCTATGGGGTGTAGCAAAAGGGATATGTGGAGAGTTTTATAGCCTTAAATGCATATGTTAGAAAAGAATAAACATTAAAAGTAAATGGGCTTTACTTTTTTAAATTTATTTTTTAAAAGTTACTAAAAACTATAGAAAAACCTAGAGATTCTGCAAAAAAAAAAAAAGGGAGAAAACTACTAGAACTGATAAATGAATTCAGTAAAGTTGCAGGATACAAAATTATATACAGAAATCTGTTGCATTTCTATATAATAATAATGAAGTAGCAGAATGAGAAATTAAGAAATAGTCCCATTTAGGGGGCAGAGGAAGATGGCGGAGGAGTGGGAGACCTGGATTTCGTCTCCTCTCAGGAATTCAGCTGGATAGGGATCAAACCATTCTGAACACCTACAAACCCAACAGGAGATCGAAGAAAGGAATAGCAACAACTCTCTGAACAGAAAAGCGACCACTTTCTGGAAGGTAGGACGTGCGGAGAAGTGAATCCGAGGCGATATTCGGGAGGATAGACGGTGGGGGAGGGGCCTCTGTCGGCTGCTTCTGGCAAGTGATAGAGCCGCGGAGCACAAAATCGGAACTTTTAAAAGTTTGCTCCGCTGAGGGACGTCACTCTGGTGGCCAAGCGGAGGGTGGAACCCTCCAGGACAGTGTGGTCTCAGGACCCTCGTGGTCACAGAAAGACCGGGGGTGCCTGAGTGTGGCAGAGCTCCCAGGTAACGGAGCAGGGAAGCTGGCTGCAGAGGCGGAGCCCAGGCGTGGGCTCTCAGCTCGGGGTTGCCATAAACCGTGATCCGCGGCACAGTCGGGCCCCTGCTCCTCCAGCAGGGACCCAACAAGCGGCAGATCCGGGGAGACTCGCCTTCCTCCCCCGGGAGGAGCCGCGTGGGAGTGCGCCGCAGGGATCTGCTGGGTTTGGAGACTCCACCCGGGGTCGGGTGCCAGAGATAGAAACGCGCGGTCACAGGCCGGGTGAGCACGGAGTGCAGCCGGAGACCAGGGAGACGGGAGTGACTGACGGCTTTTCTCTGGGGGCTCACTGAGGAGCGGGGCCCCGAGTTCTCAGCTCCTCCGGGGCAGAGATTGGGAGGCCGCCATTTTCACTCTCCACCTCCAAAGCTGTACGGAAAGCTCGCAGGGAACAAAAGCTCCGGAGAGCAAACCCGAGCAGATTACTTAGCCGGGAGAGGGCAAGGGTGGGGCAATTCCGCCTCCGGCAGAGACATTTGGAAACCACGGCAACAGGCCCCTCCCCAGAAGATCAGCGAGAACAGCCAGCCAAGACCAAGTTTACCGATCAATGAGAATGGCAGAACTCCAGGGCTAGGGGAATACTGCACATAGAATTCATGGCTTTTTTACCATGATTCTTTAGTCTTTCAAAGTTAATTTTTTTTTAACTGTCTTTTTTTCTTTTTTTTTCTTTTTGAATTTTTCTTTTTCCCTTTTTCAACCAACATCTTATCAATCCCTTTTTTTTAAAAAAAAACATTTTTATTTTTCATTTTTAGAGTCATATTCTATCCCTTCATAGTAGTTACCCGTATTTTTGGCTTATATATATAGTTGTTCTCTCTTTAAAATTTTGAGATAGTTTCTTCTAACAGATTAAAATATACCCTAAATCTCTAGTATATGGTGTTTTCTATTCCCCTGCCTGATCACATCCTCTCCCTTTTTTTTCCTTTTTTTAAATCCTCTTCTTTCTTTTTTCAAACAACTTCTTATCAAT
>NC_058403.1:146878366-146905387 GCF_002201575.2 Neomonachus schauinslandi | reverse complement strand
CATGAACAGACATTTTTCCAAAGAAGACATCCAAATGGCCAACAGACACATGAAAAAGTGCTCAATATCGCTCGGCATCAGGGAAATCCAAATCAAAACCTCAATGAGATACCACCTCACACCAGTCAGAATGGCTAAAATTAACAAGTCAGGAAATGACAGATGTTGGCGGGGATGCAGAGAAAGGGGAACCCTCCTACACTGTTGTTGGGAATGCAAGCTGGTGCAGCCACTCTGGAAAACTGTATGGAGGTTCCTCAAAAAGTTGAAAATAGAGCTACCCTATGATCCAGCAATTGCACTACTGGGTATTTACCCCAAAGATACAAAAGTAGGGATCCGAAGGGGTACATGCACCCCGATGTTTATAGCAGCAATGTCCACAATAGCCAAACTGTGGAAAGAGCCAAGATGTCCATCGACAGATGAATGGATAAAGAAGATGTGGTATACGAGAGGATGGACTCTGAAAAACAAACAGGGTTCTAGAGGGGAGGGGGGTGGGAGGATGGGTTAGCCTGGTGGTGGGTATTGAGGAGGGCACATTCTGCATGGAGCACTGGGTGTTATGCACAAACAATGAATCATGGAACACTTCATCTAAAACTAATGATGTAATGTATGGGGATTAACATAAGAATAAAAAAATAAAAAATAAATAAATAAAATAAATAAAAAAAAGAATTTGAAACAGAAAAAAAAAAATTTTCAGGAACTAGAAGGTGTAATGGTGAGTGAAATAAGTCAGAGAAAAACAAATACCATGTGATTTCACTTATATGTAGCATTTAAGAAACAAAGAAAAAAGAGATAAACAAAAAACAGACTCTTAACTATAGAGAACACACTGATGTTTACCAGAGGGCAGGTGGGTGGGGGGATGGGTGAAATAGATGATGGGGATTAAGGGTGTACTTACCATGATGAGCACTGAATAATGTATAGAATTGTTGAATCACTGTGTTGTACACCTGAAACATAATACTGTGGTTTTTTTATTATTATGTTATGTTAATCACCATACATTACATCATTAGTTTCTGATGTAGTGTTCCATAATTCATTGTTTGCGCATAACACCCAGTGCTCCATGCAGAACATGCCCTTTTTAATACCCATCACCAGGCTAACCCATCCCCCCACCCCCCTCCCCTCTAGAACCCTCAGTTTGTTTTAATTACACTTCAAGAAAAGAAAAGAAAAAAGAACAGAGCAAACTCAAAACCAGTAGAAGGAAAAAGTAATAAAGGTAAGACTGAACGTTATTGGAATGGAAAATAAATAAGCAATGTAGACAATCAACCAAATGCTAGTCCTTCATTTAAATTAACAAAATAAATAAAGCTCAGAACTTACTGATCAAAGGGCAAAAAACTTAAGGTCATATAGGCAATATTTGGAAAGAAAAGGGGACATGATATAAATATAGCAGAGGTCTTAGAGTCATGAGAGAAATCTGTAAACCACTTTATGCCAACATACTTGAAAATCTAAACAAAAAAATAGATAATTTCCTAGGCTTCAAAGTCAGAACACTATATATAATAACATTTTAAAATAAGAGAGCAAGGGAAGAAGAAACAGAAAAAGACAGAGGAGGTAGGGGGAGAAAGGGGGAAAGGGAGAGAGAATGGTACATAAAGATAACTCTGAGTAGTGGAATACAGGTAATTCTGATATTTTTCCTTTCTGCTTACCTGTGTCCTGGTTAATTTACTCCCATGCCTAATGTGTCAGGCAAGGGCAACTCCTATCTATGCAACCGTTGTTCACCATTTAGGCCATGGATTTTGAGAATTTGCCTCTGGTCAGGTGGGCCATGGAGGCCCCTGGAAAGAAAGAGGGGTCCCAAGGAAGCCTGGATGTGCAGAGATGGGACAGCATCATGGCCTGTGGCAGGGCCCAGGGAGGGAGCCTAGAGGCAGAGATGGCTGAGGACTTGAACCCCATCTTCCCATTGTCTTCTCTACCGTGTGTCTCTTATAAGGACACTTGTCATTGGAATCAGGGCCCGTCAGGTTAATCCAGGATGATCACACCTCAAGATCCTTAATTTATGACATCCCTAAACACCCTTTCTCCCAAATAAAGAAGCATTTCAGGCTGTGGTGCTGAGGGCATGGACACACATTTTGGGGGCCACCGTTCATCCCACTGCAGGGACTGACTGACAAATTTAATTACAGAAAAATGAAGCACTTCTAAATAATGAATGACACCACCAGCCAAGTTGAAAAGACAAGTGCAAACTGGGAGAAAGTATTTGCCGTATACATCATAGATTGGTCTGGGATGAATTGCATAGTCACAAACTGGGCATGGAAAAAAATAAATTATTTTGCTGTTACTGTTTGTGAGTGTCCATTTTTGTAGCAGGAAAACCATCTCAAACTTGCCACGTCAGAGTAACTTGGTTACTTCCAGTCAGTTTTTCCCTAGGAAACTCAGCCTCTTTGGGGTATCCTTGTCTCTCAGGGTCCTCATTCCTTCTCCCTGAGTGGAGAGAGAAGTACATGCAGTGTGGTGTTGTGCATTAATATAGCTGGCCATGTGCCCAGTATGACCATGAGCTCTTTGGAAGAAAGGATTGTCTTTGATCCAGTTCTGAATCACTAGTGCTTGGGATTTGCCCATCACCCAGAGAATCTTTATTGCCTTACATTGATTTGAAAGCTTTTAAAATCCCTGGGTGCTTTCGTTTCGGGGCATGTTAAATAGGACCAGGGCCGCATTTATCCTATTCCCTGCAGGGCTGTTGCGGGGATTAATGTTTGAGCATAGATGATCTCCTGCTCCTTTAAAAAGGCATTAATTAAGTTAAAGGTTTTATTTTTCAAGGATGTGCTTAGTTTTTATAATAGTTTGTATCTCAATATATTGTCTGAAATATAATAAGGCTCATGTGCTTTCTCATAGAGAACAAGACATGCAGAAATGCACAAAAATTAATCCACCATTAGGGTTCCTCTCTGGATGTCATGTCAAGTAATTGGTGTTTCGGAGTTCATCATTTTGTGGGGAGATCCTCCATGGTGGCTTGGCCTGTGGGAGGCCCCGGGCGGGTGCTTTATGGAGAGAGCATCCTGACCAGATGTGCTATTTCTCTTCTCCCGGTTGCCCAGTGAGATGAAGCAGAAGCTGGCGGAGGAAGGCAGCAAGTGCAGCATCCTCTCGAAGCACCAGAAGTTCGTGGAGCACTGCTGCATGCGCTGCTGCTCACCCTTCACCTTCCTGGTCAACACCAAGCGCAGGTGTGCTGACTGCAAGTTCAATGTCTGCAAGAGCTGCTGCTCCTACCAGAAGCGGGAGAAGATGTGGATCTGCTGTGTCTGCCAGCAAGCCAGGTGAGTGGCCAAGTGGACTTAAGGTGTCCGCTGGTGGCATGGTCTTCCTTTAGCCAGGTAGGGCGAGCAGATGTTGACTGGTCAGCACAGAGGACTGACCACAGTAAAGAGATTGCCAAGGTGTACAGAACACCATGTGACCTTTACAAAGAGAACAAAGGAGGGCTGTGCTTCTTGTCTGGTCTCATCCTTTCATTCATTCAGGCATGTGCTGGATTCTTGGGAATTATGCTGGGTGTGGGAACATGATGGGGGATCAGGAAGATTGCTTATGGGGATGATGAATGCATGAGTGTTGATCATGGTATATACCGTGTATATGGTATATATCGTGATACAGGCCTGACTAGTTCACCCGTTAGCTGTGGGAATGCAGAGCAAGGAGCCACTAGCTCTAGGGTTTGGAAAAAGCTTCACAGACAACAAGAAATAAAGGCAGGATGGTAAAAGATGAAAAAGAATTACTAACGTGAAAAGGGGTGGGGATGGTGGTCTCCACGTGAAGGAAATGGCTAGCGTGGAGTCTCACGGAGATGTGTGTTTTTATTCTCCCTCAGTGACTGCCAGAGTATTTCTCTGATACACTGAGTATTTGGAAACTGATAAGTTTGATAAGCCAGTGTCTGGTGTTTGTTGCTTGGAATTCTTAAATCATTGCTGATCCTAGCATCTGCAAAACACATTCATATTCATTGCATCCTGCCATAATGCCTCTCACTGTGAGCAAGACAGAGATTGGCTGTTCCCAAGAACACACACAGGAGCTCCTGCCTCCCTCATCTTCTCCTTCTTTCCTCCTGCCTTGTTTGTTCATTTATATCCTTTAACTTATCAAGCCCCAGCATTTTCCCATAAAGCTAGTTAATGGAGATGGCTGCTAAGCTCTCTTGGGATCCCCAGGGGCTCGGTCTCTGAGCTATAAAGAGAAACCAGTGGAAGCAAACGTGGTTTGTTGAGCACCCTTTGTCCAGGATGGGGTGCTGGCCAGGTTCTGCATATGACTTTCAGAGCAAGGAACCTATCCGAGTCCCCATATACCAGCTTGGTAGGAGGAGGAGAAGCCCTGTGGCACCAAAGGGAAGGAGGAGACTTTAATTGTAGGTGAGCCTGTGCTTGGGAGTGGATGATGCAACCAGGTTCATCCTGTGTCGTGTCTTCCCTTTCTCATTAAAGTTGGGTTAAGGTCAAGTGCTTAACAAGAGAGTTGGAAGAGATTATGTGCAATAGACATTACAGAAGTTGGAGACCCAGGCTTTTGAGCTGGATTCTAATCATCGATCTGTATACTTCCAACCGCCCATTATGCGTTTTGCTCCAGCCACACTCAACCTCACATATGCGGACATGATGAAAGCAGATGGTCAGGTTCTTCCTGGGTTGGAGAGGCTTTCAGAGGGTTGGGACAGATGCAAGGTTAATGGAGTATAAGATATTTAAAATGTAGAAATTAAAATGATAGATTAATGTAGATAGCAAAGGAAAGAAAGACAAAAAGGAACTGTAGATGATGGAAAGAAAACGGAGAGGTCAGTCAGCTAGAAGTACTTGGTAAAATTGAAGAACTATCACTTAGCAGAGAAAGTTTTGTGTAGGGGAAAACATGTTTGAAGTAGTGGTTTCCGAAATGGATCCATTGGGTGGTGAACATGGGCATAGGTGGCTGAGGTCTAGCTGAGGAAGGCATGGGACTAAAAGGCAAGTGCACATGGATTCCGAAGTGACAGTTTTGATGGCAGAAGTTTGGAGGGGGAGACTAATCCAAGTGACACAGTTTTCTTGAGTGAGGAGGAGGAACAAGCAGGCCAAGAGGTAACAGAAATAAGGAGTGGAAGAGCATGGTGTGGCTGAATGTCACGATTGTGCACCCAGCAAGCTGGGTGGGTCTTACACAGCGTTTGACTCAAACATCTGCTATGGCACCCATGTTAGTGACCAAACTAATCCGTGGTGAATGCCTCAGGAACAGGGACCCTCCCTGTCTTCTTCAACTCCATTTGCAGCACGAGAGCCTGGCAGGTGGAAGACACACAGATCTTTGTTATGTTGAGTAACAGAACAGGACAATGTTCCAAAGCAGCCAAATGCATGGTACAAATGAGGCTTCAGGAATTTTAAAGAGAAAAGGATCCAGAGAGTGTAGGGTATCCTAACGAGGTTTTCTGGAAGACAAGGGGACCCCAGATGGAACTCCAGTTGGGAAGAGGAATCACAGAGCATTCTTGGACAAGGTATGTCAAGAGCAGAAAAGATCCCCCAAGATGTGTGGAGGGCCTGGAACAGTATATTTTAAATTTCTATTTCACATTTCTAGCCACCTAATGAGGAGGCAGGAGGCTTTGGTAATCCCATTGAACTAAATCTTGCATCATTTCCCTGTCAGCATTTCATGACAACTCCCTGAGTCCCGGAAGGGCATCAGAAAATAAAAAATCATCCATAGAAGGATACCTTGAAAGATATCTGAAAAACTCATGTACATTTGCTCTGTCAGTTTTTTAAAGAAAGGGGGGGATTACTGAGAAGTCATCCACATTCAGTGTGTCTAGCACAGAGAGAACGCACTCATGCTTATTTAATGAAAGTTGGCAGAAGGACAGTCCTGAAGAGAAGTTGGGAATTTTGCTGTTTCATCTTGTATGATGTCATGTGGGGACATTTCTGGGAGTCTTGGGATTGTAATAATATTGATGGAAAAGTGGAGCTTATTCCCTATTTTATTCAAGTTCATCATAGGAACATATCTAGGGAAAAAATCCATGATACATGTGGCAGGTTTTTGCTTCTAGAAATTTCTCTAAGGCCCAATTTGATAGAGAAGTATGTCCGGACCAGAGCACCTCAGATGTATGACATGTGGGCTGACAGTCTTGTATATTTTGGAGGATGCCTCAGAAGAGTTTGTTTTACTTACGTAGTCAAGCTGTGTAACTCCTTAGAACTACACAACAGACACAGCCAGATTCATCATGTGAAGCATTTAAGGACTACCTTGACTTGGATTATGTATGAAAAATTTCTGATTGAGGGCGCCTGGGTGGCTCAGTTGGTTAGGCGACTGCCTTCGGCTCAGGTCATGATCCCAGGGTCCTGGGATCGAGTCCCGCATCGGGCTCTCTGCTCCTTGGGAGCCTGCTTCTCCCTCTGCCTCTCTCTGTCTCTCATGAATAAATAAATAAAATCTTAAAAAAAAAAAAAAAAAGAAAAGAAAAATTTCTGATTGATAACAGCTTGTAAAGCCTGTCAAGTTTCTTTAATCAGAAAAAAAAAATGGTTTACAACAGATTGTTTAGACTTTAAATACACATTTTTACCTGGCAAAAGCCAGTGTCATGCTGGAATATGGCTTTGTGGGCACTATGCCACCATCTACATTGTTCATCAGTTTCTCTGCTCCTGGTGCAGTCTGAGATTCACCTCTGGGTTTAGAGGTGATTAATTTTATTGTGGATATTTGTCCAGTAGATTCATATTCAAACAGTTGGGTTTAAAACCACTATATATGTCAGAATCTATGAAGAACCCATTGTGTGTGTGTGAGCTTGTGAAATCTCAGTGAAATGCTTTATAGCAGCTCTATGAAGTTGCAGAGGTGACCACTTTTGTGAGGCCACATTCAGACCCATATTTCACTGCCCACTAGCCACGATGTACTTTTCCTTTCCTATATAAATTAGTTCCATTTGTACTGTACTGATTTAGTTTCAAGCTGTTTGTCCAGTGGCAACCATATGCCTGTGGAGCCAAGAATAATTATAATAATAAGAATTCTTGTCCACAAAAAATTAAGGAGTTAGGAGTTGAGTGAGGGTAGACATTCATGCAAAAATATTAACAAATTGCATCAGAAATAAATGACTGTCAGGCACCTGGGCCTGTCTATGGTGTAGTTCTAAATGAGCAACTTGGGTTAGAAATGTAGGGTTCACCAGGGAGGGCCCAGATAGTGTCTAGTCTCTGTAAAAATGGGGAAATCTGTAAATTCAGCTTTTTTCTTTTTGTTTCATGTCCTAGTCTTCTGTTTGGTTATTTATTACAGTAAAAGTATTTTAATTTTAAATGAAAATTCCCTTTTAATGGTCATTGCTGTAATTATGATCAGCGGGTTAGTTCATCATTCATTCTTTTGCTTCATATGTTTTCCGTTAAAAGCTATTTTTGTGAGGCATCTGGGTGGCTCAGTTGATTAAACATCCGACTCTTGGTTTCAGCCCAGGTCATGATCTCAGGATCTTGAGATCAAGCCCCAGGTGGGGCTCCATGCTCAGCATGGAGTCTGCTTGTTCCTCTCCCTCTCCCTCTCCCTCTGCCCTCCTCCTCTGTCCCCTGACTCCCTGTGTGCATGCACGAGCATGCATGTACACACGCACACACACTCTCCCAAATAAATAAATAAAATCTTAAAAAAAAAAGCTATTTTTGTTGTCAGTTTAGAATTTTAACTTTGGGAAATTAACAAACATTAGATGAATTTATTAGAGAATGAATGCTGGATTACTAATTTTGGAGGTTATATAGCCAATAGGATACTACTGAATCATTCCCTTTGTCATATATATGAGAAATATATATGTATATATATTTATATATTTATCTATTATATATATATATTTATCTCCTAGGCAATTTATTGTATAGATTCATTCAGACATTATAAATAAGCATGTATAGTAGTTACATTTTAAGATCTTCTGCAGGAAACAAACTTGCAGAGCGAGTCCAGACCTTACTTATCAGCCATTGTCATTTGGGGTCAAATTGATTCAAGAACAACGATCTTTTCTTGGGAACAAATTGGCTTCCTAGTTCTCTGCTTCATTATAAAAATTGTTCTCTCTGATTTTTTTCACTATCTTTAACACAGACCAATTTGGGAGATTGTTGTCAGGGAATGAGAAAAAAAAATTATCTTGGAATCAAAATCAAACACATCTCATTATGCCTATGTCATTTGCTTTGGTTTTTCTGAGACAACTTAAGCCTTCATTTCTTTTCACTTGGAGTTGAATATCCTCTACTTGTATCTGATCATTTATTCACAGTCCACATGATCATAGACTAGCATACTTCCCTTTTGGTATGAACTCCACAGTATGTTTTAGAGATACCGCAGTGGATTTGCAATATCCCTAAAGAAGATACAGTATTAAAAATTATCACTATGGGATAAGGATGTTCACAGGTGAGCAAATATATGGGAAGATATTGAACCTCACTAGAAAGCAAGGCAATAGAGATGTATGCTTCAAGTAGTTTTGTTTTTCTCATTAAATTAGTGATTTTTTTTTCATCAGTCGGCTTAGTGTTGACAAGGGTAGATTGAAAAAGGCACACTCATCCATTGCTGGTGGAATTAAAATGGGCATAACCTTTTACCAACATGTATCAAGAGCCTTTAGCATGTCTAAGCCCCTGAGCCCAGTAATTTCATTTTTGAAAACCTATACCTAAAGAGAAGATAGAAGCTTTATTTATTTATTTATTTATTTTTATTCTTATGTTAATCCCCATACATTACATCATTAGTTTTAGATGAAGTGTTCCATGATTCATTGTTTGTGCATAACACCCAGTGCTCCATGCAGAATGTGCCCTCCTCAATACCCACCACCAGGCCAACCCATCCTCCCATCCCCCTCCCCTCTAGAACCCTGTTTGTTTTTCAGAGTCCATCGTCTCTCATGGTTCGTCTACCCCTCCGATTTCTCCCGGATAGAAGCTTTTTCTAATACTGCACAAAAATGAGGTGTACTGAATTATTTGTAATACAAAGACAAAAGTAATCTAAATGTCCAACAGTAGGACAGTGGAAGCAAATTAGGGCATATTCAACTTGATAGAATATGATGAGCCCTTTAAGATAGTATATATATTATATTAGCATGGGTAAATTCTTACATTAAAACACATGATTAAAAACTACCATGCTGGGGCACCTGGGTGGCTCAGTCGGTTAAGCATCTGCCTTCAGCTCAGGTCGTGATCCCAGGGTCCTGGGATTGAGCCCAGTGTTGGGCTCCCTGCTCAGCGGGAAGTTTGCTTCTCCTTCTCCATGCCCCCCACTTGGGCTCTCTCTCTATCTCTCTCTCTCTCTCAAATAAATAAACTCTATAAAAAAAACTACAGTGCTAAAATGTACATACAAGATAATTGCTCTATATAATAAAAGAAACAAAAAGACTGAAAGGGAATACACACATCAGTGCTGTTAACATTGGCATTGGGATATAACATATGGATAAATAATTGTTCTCTTACCCCTATTTTCCATTTAGGTTCCAAATTTCCCACATTTTACACGTGTGCTGCTATAACCAGGTGTACATAAAACAAACATAAATCTAGGATGTGCTCCTTTCTCTCCTTCTCATTCCAAATCTTCTCCCCCATCACCTCAGTGTTGCTTTTCCCGTAACAGCCCCCCCGCCCCCCACCCACTTTATGCCACAGAGCTAAAATCACCCAGCTTCCCAGGGAAAATGGAATCATCAAAGGGGACTTGTATTTTGAGGTCCCAAATAATGGGCGCTTTAGGTTATATATACCAGCCTGTCTATAATAGATCTCCATAGAGACCATGACTGCAGCACTCAGTCTAATCGTTGTCAGAGTGACCTGGATCATGAGGCAGTTGGGAATTTTGAAAAATGTAAATTGCCCCCAGTGAAAGCTAAGCATCTATTTTCTGGTCACTGATTTTTTTACTCTCCATAGATTAAATAACAAATATATCAAGAGTGCCTGCTATAAGCATGGGATTGAATTGGCCTTTTCAGATGAGTTATTTCATGTAACCCTTACAAGAACTCTGTGAAGGGGCAAGAGATTAGCCCCAATTTAGAGGCAGGGAGGTCTGAAACTTGGAATGACCAAGTGGCTAGCCAAGGTCACTTTGTCAGTCCCAAGTTCAAGACTCTCCTTATAGTCTCCCCCAGGAGTACAGCCTGAGTCTTTGGGACCCCTCTCCTTCAGCTTCCCAGCAGGCCTCCTTGCTCAGCCAGCCACTTGGACCCTACTTTTAAGTCTGTGGAAGCAGTGGACAGTCTGTGCTTCCAGTCTGGGCTCCGGTGCTAAAGGGGTAGTGTAGATTTCTGTTCCCCTTGAAGGCACTCTGTGTCTACAGGCAGTTAACCGCACACTTACACTTCCTCTGCAGCCATAGCAATGAATACAGACTAAGACATGGGAGTGAATATCAGGGAAGGAGGGCAAGGTACCACATGACACTACCCTCCCTTTGGCACTCTGGGCTCCTCACGGTCCCTCTTAGCTGAGGCCTTTCACTCTAACGTGTATCCTGTCTGGACCTCCAGCGTTGAATGGATGCTGTATCCACTGACTGACTGAATCTCTAAAGGCCTGCCTTTTTAGGGAAAATACAGACTATGACATTGTGTGACATTGAACATTAAGAGCATGAACTAAATCTTTGAGATATTTTGGTAAACCTTTTACCTCTCAGTACATCTTTTAATAGGTTTAAAAAAAGAAGAAAGATTTACTTTGACATACAAAGCTTAGTAGGCTTCTGATTAAATCTGTGGTATTCACAATGAGCATTTAGGATACATTTTTAGGCTGACAACCATGGGTTTTTACTAATGTGTCTGTTTACATAAGGGGCTGTAATGGCTAATTTTATGTGTCAGCTTGGCGAGGCCATGCTCCCCAGGTGTTTGGTCAAGCAGTAGTCTAGATGTTGCTGTGAAGATATTTTTTAGATCAGATTAACATTCAAATCAGTAGACTTTGAGTAAAGCAGATTACTCTCCATAATGTGTGAGCTCCATCCAATCAGTTGAAGACCTTTCAAGAAAAAAGATTGATTTCCCCAAGGAAGAAAGAATTCTGCCAGCAGACAGCCTTTGGATTCTAGCTGCAACAGCCGTGCTTCTCTGGGTCTCCAGCCTGCTGGTCTTCCCTAAAGATTTTTGACTTGTCAGCCTCCATAGTCCTGTGAGCCAGTTTCCTAAAATAAATGTCTCTCTCAATAGATGATGATAGGTAGATAGATAGATAGATAGATAGATAGATAGATAGATAGATAGACAGATGGATATAATCCCCTATTAGTTCATTTTTTCTGGGGGAATGATGACTAATACAGGGATCTTCAAGTAATGTAGGACAAAGGGTGATAGGAGGTGGAGAGAAGGAGGCAAGTGAAATGGGAGACCCCCTCATCTATTCTCCTGCCTGGCCCCAGAGAGAGGGAGCCACAGGCAGAAACAAAGAAACTGTTTTCACCATGGAACATGGGACCCAACAAAGTTACTCTGCAGCCTAGGGGACAATGTATGATATAGACCTGGAAAGAGAGGCATTCTCCTTTGAGGACAGAAGCCCAAGCATAGGGAAGATTATTGGCTGTGGTAGCACTGAGGGAAGCTTGGCAGTGATTTGGCATTTGCATAGGAGAGCAGGGTCTGGCAGCATAGAAACCCTCATTCCAGTGATTTCACTACAACTGGACATTGGCAGGGGCTGAAAAGGGGAAGTGCCACCAGTGACTTCCCGTGAGACTTCCCGAGGACTCCAAAAAAGGCCCAGGAGACATACTGTGAGAGGACACTGATGTCCTGCTTTGTTCAGGAGGAGGCACAGAATCTGTAACATCAGAATTCTAAGATTACCTTATATGTGTATTTTCTCTTAGGCTGGTAGCACTTGGGGAAATTTGGGTTGTAGTAGTAATGCAGGCATTGATTTAGGCAAAGCTGGGAGAAAAGAAAACTTAGGATATTGAAAAATTAGAAGATGAGCCCCCAGTCAGTATATGGGCCCATGACCCTAACACTGCAAATCTGATCCTCTCTGGGAATTTGAATCTTGGTTAGAGCAACACATCAACTGAGGACAATTAGAGCTGAGTCATCCCGAGATAGGCGACAAAATGACGACCAGGGGTGATGTTCCCATAACTGAGATCCCTGGTGCTGCCGCCACAAGTCTTGGATATTCAACTTTTCCCTCAATTCTTTAAGCCACCAGATCTTTCCTTTTTTTTTTAAGATTTTATTTATTTATTTGAGAGAGAGAGAATGAGAGACAGAGAGCACGAGAGGGAAGAGGGCAGAGGGAGAAGCAGACCCCCCACTGAGCAGGGAGCCCGATGTGGGACTCGATCCTGGGACTCCAGGATCATGACCTGAGCCGAAGGCAGTCGCTCAACCAGCTGAGCCACCCAGGCGCCCCAGATCTTTCCTTTAAGTTACCTTTTCACAGAAGTCATCCAGAGTTCATTCCTGCTGTTTAAAACAGAACCCAAAGAACCGTAACTGGTATGGTAGACATAATTGCAATCAGAGCTGCAAGATAGAAATTATAGGCCAAGAAAGAGAAGAGGCAGGTAACAATCCTGACATGGGACTGAGAAGGGGATATTTTTGTTTCTTGCATATTTTCTAATCTTCCACACTTAAATGTGGTGTCTCAAAATTGGCAGGTCTAGCCAATAAGAAAGCGTGACCTGCAAGATGAAGAGTTCATGTGTTTCTAATTTTCTAAAATCCCTGTTGGATAGCAAACAGAAAGAGTTTCAGCTACAACGTTAATTCAGAAGAGCAAAACAATCTATGGGAATGGAGGAGAACATGAGGGTGTAAGCGATGTTTGTGTAAAGGCCAGGGGTGCCACAAACATGTTGTTGTATCTAACAGCTGAGCACTGTCCCCTTTTGCAGGGCAGGTGATTTCTGCTTCCTTAGTTTCAACAAAATTGAAGGAGGGCCTAAATGACCACTAAAAATAATATTGGATCCTAGATTGCCATGTGATTTTTGGCATATAACTCAGATGGAGTTCAAAGTTGAAGGATATTGCTTTAAAAAAAGCCAAACTGCTTCTGTCCCTATCTATAGAAAATGTTTCCTCGTAGCTTAAAGTTTTTAAAAAGAACACATAAAACTAGTGCTGAACACTATCTCACTCAAATAATAAATGGTATCCATCTGTGCATACAGGAACCAATAAAAAGGACATCTGCCTGCAAGATTATTTCCAATAAATGTATGTTTATGTTTACTATTTATCAGAATTTGAATATATGAGTTTTTTGTATTCCAATAGAACTTTATTTATGAGCACTGAAAGTTGAATTTCATACAGTTTTCCTGTGCTATGATATTGTATATTTATGTTCTTGATCAATTGTGTCTTAATAATCAGAATTGATAACTCAACCCAAGATAAATATTTTGACACTTAGAGCCTCAAGCTCAAAAAGTTATTAAATTCAATTTATTACACACATTTCTGTGACAAAGAATGATAATAATGTGATAAATAAGACTTAAACACAAAAATATATGACATTAAAAGAAAATTCTGGAAGGGAGGTAGAATGGGATAAAAATATCTGTTCAAGGAGAAAAATGAAAAATTTTAATATTCCAACTGTTAAAGGAGTCAGCAAATGATGGCCCACAGACCAAATCTGGCCTGTTACCTGTTTTTATAAAAAGGTGTTGCTGGAACACAGCCATGTTTATTCAGGTACATGTTGTCCGTGGCTGCCTTCAACTACAACAGCAGATGTGAATGGTTGCAGTGAACCATCAGTGTCTGCCATGTTGCACAGTTTGGAATATCTGGGGATTTTTAACAGCCAACGAAATGTCACACAGGTTAGTAGCACCATTCCTGTTCATTGACTGCAGACCTGTGGACCATGGAACCCCATGGAGAGAGTCACATTTTGTGGCCTTGGAACAGTGAGGGACCTTAACAAATCATTGATTCCTTGGCAGCATTTTCACCTAACAGTGACCAATCTAGCAGGTGTCATCATCATGAACTTTGCCCATTGACATGGTAGGGAAAAAATGCCAAATTTTTAACCATCTTAGACTCTGGTATTTAAATTTTTGCACTCAATCTTTTTTTTTTTAATTTTTTTTATTGTTATGTTAATCCCCATACATTACATCATTAGTTTTATTTATTTATTTTTTATTTATTTGACAGAGACAGAGACAGCGAGAGCAGGAACACAAGCAGGGGGAGTGGGAGAGGGAGAAGCAGGCTTCCTGCTGAGCCAGGAGCCCGATGTGGGACTCGATCTCAGGACCCTGGGATCATGACCTGAGCCGAAAGCAGTTGCTTAACCAACTGAGCCACCCAGGTGCCCACATCATTAGTTTTAGATGTAGTGTTCCATGATTCATTGTTTGTGCATAACATCCAGTGCTCCATGCAGAATGTGCCCTCCTCAATACCCATCACCAGGCTAACCCATCCTCCCACCCCCCTCCCCTCTAGAACCCTCAGTTTGTTTTTCAGAGTCCATCGTCTCTCATGGTTCGTCTACCCCTCCGATTTCCCCCCCTTCATTCTTCCCCTCCTGCTACATTCTTCTTCTTCTTCTTTTTTTTTTCTTTCTTAACATATATTGCATTATTTGTTTCAGAGGTACAGATCTGAGATTCAACAGTCTTGCACAATTCACAGTGCTTACCAGAGCACATACCCTCCCCAGTGTCTATCACCCAGTTACCCCCACCCCCCCCCCCCCCCCCACTCCACTCCAGCAACCCTCAGTTGGTTTCCTGCAGTTAAGAATTCCTTATATCAGTGAGGTCATATGATACATGTCTTTCTCTGTTTGACTTATTTTGCTCAGCATAATACCCTCCAGTTCCATCCACGTCGTTGCAAATGGCAAGATCTCATTCCTTTTGATGGCTGCATAATATTCCATTGTGTATATATATATATATATATATACCACATCTTCTTTATCCATTCATCTGTCGATGGACATCTTGGCTCTTTCCACAGTTTGGCTATTGTGGACATTGCTGCTATAAACATCGGGGTGCACGTACCCTTTCAGATCCCTACTTTTGTATCTTTGGGGTAAATACCCAGTAGTGCAATTGCTGGATCATATGGTAGCTCTATTTTCAACTTTTTGAGGAACCTCCATACTGTTTTCCAGAGTGGCTTTTGCACTCAATCTTGAGGCCAGTAGGCATTTCCCCAGCCCCACCTTTTTAAGCCTATAATTAACCAAATGCATATCCACCAACCACCAAGCCCCTAATTGATGATACATTAAGTTAAGAGAGAAAATCATTAGAAGATAGACTTTAAAATTGAGCCAGCAGTTGAACAGTTTGTTGTCATTTGAGAAAAAAAAAAAAGACAAAAATATAAAAAGCACCTATGTTTCAGGTGCTTGATGATTTTCTGGAGATAGAGCAGGCCCATCTCTCTGGTTTGCTTCCCATTACCAGCCGGACTGTACGGCGCATGAAGAGGCGTCACGAAAGATGGTCCCTGTTATAACAATGGTTCACCTCTTCCTAGCGCTTCACTGTTTTCAAATGTATTTGTTCTGGAGTACATCCAGGGCTAACAGACCTTGTTAAAATGCCTTTTGCTAAGAAACAACTCCTCCACTCAGGCCGGTCTTGGACCACAATCGAGGCAAGAGGTGTCAGCTGGAAGCCCCAGGATAGATTGCACTTTTAACGTTAGCTAGAGGTTACCTTTGACTTGGTAAACAGAAACAAGAGAATTCATTGGGAATGACTGAAGCCAGGCCATGGACTCAACCCTATATGATTATGAACATTCACATAAACATCATCGTAATTCAACAAATACAGAACACCACACAGGCACACCTCAGAGACGTTCGGGTTTGGTTCCACACTACTGCAATAAAGGGAATCTCACAGTAAAGTGAGTCAAATGAATTATTTGGTTTCCCAGATGATATAAAAGTTATGTTTACATATACCATAGTCTACTGTGTGAAATGGCATTATGTCTAAAATAACATACCTTTATTAAAAGACAATTATTGCCAGAAAATGTTAATCATGTGCGTTTTCAGTGAGTCATCATCACTGACCGCAGATACTACAAATATAATAATAGTGAAAAAGTTTGAAATATCCCAAGAATAACCAACATGTGACACAGAGACACGAAGTGAGTGATGCCCCTGTCCCCATTCCCATTCATCTTCTTGGTTCTTGGTCTGGCAGCCATGCTTTCTCTCCGACCCTCCTGAGTCTGCTCAAGAATGAGTGTCTCATTAATCCACGGCTTTTACAAAAATTATGAAGGTGCAGTCTTTCTGCAGTTGCTCAGATTTCATAGTTCAGAAACAGTGTCATTGGCAGGGGTGATTCCAAAGGTCCAGACACCTGTGCTCCTAACTGGCCCCTGCTCAGGTCCATGAATCTGAGCTGACCCACATTCTCTGTAACTTGAGCTCATTTAGGTGCCCAGAACACCTTCCTGTGCTCTGAGCCTTATCCATGAGCACTTCTCACCAACACCAGAACTTTTAGCTTGGGCTTCTTGTTTAGGGACATGAACAGTTTCTAAGGCAAGTGAAACTAAGAATACATTGGCTTATATCAATTGATCCTGGCTGAAATATGTAGGGCAATCTTTCTTCCCATCTTATAAATGAGATTGCAGCCAAGAGGCTTGAGGGACTCACCTAAGTTTACACACTGGATGGTAGACGAAGACTCGGCAGCTACTGTTGAGTCCCTGGAAGCTGGAACACAGCACAGGGGTCAGCCCCTGGCACATAATAGGCTACCAGTTGTTGATGGTTGAAATCGTGAAAGAATAGAAACCCAGTCCTGAACCCCAGCATCCCCCAACCAGTACTCTGTCAAGCTGTGCGATGAGACGTAGCCATACCTGTCACAGATCAGTTTTCTTCAGAAGAATCGTATCACTGGGAATGAGACAATGAAGGATTAACTGTAGTTACTGATGCAGTTACTGGAGACACCTTCGAACAATACCTGGGAATCAGATAGGCCAGGAGAAGCAGAAGAGCTAACATTTGAGAATTTCCATTCAAAAACATTCATTCCAAATACACTTAATAAATGTCCATTCTTGTTGCTAAGCACTATGTTTTACATTGTGATATAACAATAAATAATACATAGTTCTTGACCTCAAGATGCTCACAGCTGAGTAACTGGAGTATGTGTGTGTGGGTGGGTGCATGGGTGAGGTAACCAAAACTTACAAGCTTGTATTTACAATGTAATTAATTGTGTAAGTGCTAGAATTCATATTAAAAATGTGTGGTTGGAAACAACCATCAATTCTGGCTTGAGAAGTCTGAGAAAATTCTACAGAGGTCAGGACCCTTAAGAAGGCTCTTGGAAGACAAGGAGACCACCAAAAAGATGAGGTGATGGGCAGGGGAGGTTATTGTAAATCAGAGCGAACCCTATCTTTTAGCGTAAGGGGAATTAACAAACAGCAGAAATATCTACAGGTCACTACTTCCAAATTATATTTTCAGTAAAGAAAAGCATTATCTGCGACTGTATTGAGCATTCTTTTGTTGGTGTCCCCTAACTAAAGGCTTTTCTTTTTCTGTCTTTATTTTTGGGGCGAGAGGGCTGGGGTTGAGGTTAACAGTTCAGAGATACCATCACAGGCATCACTATCTGGCTGTAATGCTTTGGCACTGAATGCATTCTGAGCATGGCATGTGGGCATCAGGAATCTGCTACAGGCCACAGAAGCAAGCAGAAAGCTTTGGCTTGGATGGAGAGCATTTGAATGGGTCATGAAGAATATGGCAATGTGCTGCAGGCTGGGGGGTGAGGGACGATGTATAGCAAGGTTAGGATGTTAAATACTCTGCAAACAAATATCCACCTGCTCCATCACCAGACCTATTGACTGTGAGAAGGCTAGAAGCATATTTTGGGGGGCAATATTTTTTCAGAAATGGGCATGAGGGGCAGGGTAGGGCCCTTTCATCTTTTCACACTCTACCCCGGCTGTGTACCACATGCTCTGTAGCCTTGTCCTCGTCCTTGTGAAGAGTAGGAGGAGGCAGTGGGCCAGCCCTGGCCTCGGTGCTGGGAGGGAGTGGCTCCTTGGGAAGGGTTTGCTCAGGGTAGGTGCCTGTGTGACCAAGTGTGATTGGATTGATCAGCAGTACAAGTTTTGTTTTCTCCGTTCTTAAACTAGGTCTTGGACCTGCCCTAAAGCCAGTAAGACTGTAGTCATTCATTGGTGCTTTACGTGGGGTGAGACCAGAGCTCAAAACTCCTTGGGAAGTTGAGGAAACCACAGGTGTGGCTCACCATAACCAGCGTGCAGGGTGCCACTGGGATGTCCTGGGAGGAGGCAGGAAGCCAGGGCATGGGTGGCCTCTGGCTCTTTGGAGAAAATCTGTGGTTTTTTGGAGATCAGCAGCGGTACTTCCGGAACCATGCCCAGGCATTCTTTCTATCCCTGGGATATAACTCAACATATGAATATAGTTGAGGCAGTGGGCACTTCCCTTGTGACCCCCACGCACATCTTGTGATTCAGCTCCCTTTGACACTGTTCATGCTACAGTTAAAAATTTCACTCTCATTTTTCCTGGCAGAGAAGCTAGAACTCACGGGCTCAGTTTCCAGCTCAGTACCTGTGGACATTAGACCATTGGCTTCAAGCGGGAGGCCTGCATCCTCCTTCCTGACTTCCTGACACCCTCAAACACAAGAACCTTCTTTGTTGTCTGTCTTCTGAGTTTTCCTCCACCCCAGGTTCTCTTAGTCATGTTTTTCTCTGCTGGAAGAATATGGCCATTCTCCCAGCTGTGGTAGGGGCAAGCTTTATTTAGAGAGAATTTTATATAACAACCACTTACATAACACTGTGTGCTAGGCATGCTCTAGGAGTATTATAAATATTAACTCTTTTAATATTCATAATGATATATGAAGTAGGTACTATTATTTGCCCCACTTACATGCAGGGAAACTTAGGCATGAAGAAGTAAAATAACTTAGGTTAAATAGATGCGATTTTATTAAACAGCTGTGGTTCAATAGCTGGGGTTGGATTGGCTGAAAAACCATAGCACATCATTAATTAAGCAGGTTGGGTGCCTTACTGACATGAGTCAGTCTGTGCCATGTTGGAAATAACACAGATGCTGAAATTATATATCTGAGTTCAAATCCACCACTCACTGCCAAGGGCAAGGGATGATAATGCCCTCCTTTTGGAGTTGGGGGCTGGATGAGGGAACCTGCTTCAGTGCCTGACATTTGGGTGTTTAGCAAATGTCAGTTACTATTATTATGACTGCTGTTGTTGATGTCATTATCATAGCCTGACTGGCTTCTCTAGGGACCCTAAGGAGCAGCCCCCTTAGCGATGGTGGAGCATACTATTATCGACCTCCCCAACCTCCCAATCCCTACCCCTCCTCTTCTCTCCTCCCGCACCCCATACACCAGTCTCCTTATCTACTGGATTCTGGTGGATGAGCTCTGGATGCACAGGAAGAACCTCAATTAAGATTTCAGGAAGCCTAAACAAAGACAACAAAGACCTATGGCAAAGGCTGCCTTGAGCCAGTGTGTTCTTCACGTTTTCCCTTAGCCTGACTCATCCACACAGGCTTGTTACTGGGATTGTATTTTTGGGTTAAGGCAGCTGATCTTTCAAAGTGGCTGAATTTCACAGAAGGATAATTCAAAAACTCTCTTTTCTAATATGACAGAGCTCTTGAGTGGAATGGAGCAGCCATGAGCAGCTATATGTGTTAGTCTAGGCAGATTATGTGTGCCATTGGCTAATTAGAGAGGAGGAGGATCCTGACCCATGCACAGGTATAAGTGCCTTGGTGATCCTCATTGTGTCCTGCTCAGGGACCCCAGTGGCCACTCTTGGACCATCACTGTCCCATAATTCATTCCTTCTCTAACACAGTGGTGCACACATGGGGTGATGGAACCTAAAATATATCAAAAAAGTGATGATCCTCTACACTGGAAACTTACATTAATGGGAAGCCCAGAATTTTCCTCTGTTGACAGCACCTCCCAGGCGAAGGGATTGGTTTGGTGATCTCTTGAAGTTCTTTCCCCCCACATTCATTCATGTGGTCTGCATTAGATAGATCTGGCTTTGAATCCTGGATCAGCCACATTTTTGCCATGTGACCCTGGACAAGTTATTCAATCCTTTTGAATTTGGGAGTTATGAGACTTTCCTCAAAAATTACTGTAAAGAGAAAGAGAGAGAAAAGGTATATAAATCACTTAGCAACACTTTAGCTGCAATAATGGGTAGCTTTTATTATGTTGTTTTCATTCTGAGGTTGCTAAATAGCTATTTCCTTTACTTTATAAAATATTAAGCACAGCATAATTGCTTATGAGTATGAAGGCCCAGCAAAATAATTTAGTTTTATACTTAATTCTTATAGTTTCTTTCCCAGCATTGACCAAGGCAGTTAAAGATATCACCACTCAACAAAGAAGGACACTTGTTCACCTTCTGAAGGATTTCATAGAATCGCACAGTGCATGTTCCAGGATATTGGCTCAAATCACTTAATAACCTTAAGTGTACATTACTTTAAATTTTAGTGCCCCTAGGAACTAAAAAAAATGTGCACAGCTTTAATATAAACATCAGGAAAAAAATATTTGTACTGTATCACAGTATACATTTCATTTTTTTCTGCTCAAATAAAATGTTTAATCATCAGGCTGTTATACAGCTGATGTTTTTTAGCTTGGCAATATGGATGTCATCTTTAATAGCCAATGTTTCTTTTTTTAAAAGATTTTATTTATTTATTTGAAAGAGAGCATGAGAGAGAGAGAGAGTGAGAGAGAGAGATCACAAGCAGTGGGGAGGGGCAGAAGGATAAGCAGACTCCCCACTGAGGAGGGAGCCCCATATGGGGCTCGATCCGAGGATCCCAGGATGGTGACCTGTGCCGAAGTCAGACGCTTAACCGACTAAGCCACCCAGGTACCTCTAGCCAATATTTCTTTATTTACTATGTAATGATAAAGTTATACAAAGGGAATTAAAAATGATTTGGCAAATAATTATGGATTCATCACCCAGATTTTGAACTAAAATATTACCTATCCTAATGGAAGCCCCTGATTATCCCCCTTTAATTATATCTTCCTCCTTCCCTCTGGAGGTAACCACCATTTTTTTAAAGATTTATTTATTTATTTTAGAGAGAGAGGAAAAAAAAGAAATATAAAAAGCAAGGCAGAGAAGACAGAGGATCACAGGGGAAGAGAGGAAAAAATGAAACAAGACGAAAGCAGAGAGGGAGACAAACCGTAAGAGACTCTGAATCTCAGGAGACCAACTGAGGGTTGCTGGAGTGGGGGGTGGGGTGGGAGGGACGGGGCGGCTGGGTGATGGACACTGGGGAGGGTGTGTGCCATGGTGAGCGCTGTGAATTGTGCAAGACTGATGAATCACAGACCTGTACCTCTGAAACGAATAATACGTTACGTTAATAAGAATAAATAAATAAATCCACAAGGAAAGGGGAAAAAAGAGAAATAGAGAGCACACGAGTGGGAGGAGCAGAGGGAGAGGGAGAGAGAGAGACTCTCAAGCAGACTCCACACTGAACGCAGACCCCAACACGGGGCTTGATCTCACGACCCCGAGATCACAACCTGAGCTGAAGTCAAGAGTCAGACACCCAACTGACTGAGCACCCAGGTGCCCCCATCGTTCAACTTTGTTATATCTATTCATATTACGTGTGTGGTTCATTTACATGGCAGAGATAGTGCTCACCAAATATTCCATATGCTCCCTGTATGTTCCAGCCTCCTTGCAGGTAGACCAGAGCCATACAATTGATTCTGGACAATGGACTCTGAGCAGAGGTGTCACATATCATGCTCAAGTCAAGGCAGAATTAACTAGAGTGTCTTCTGTCTTCCCCTCCAATGACCTAGTGTTCAGATTGTGCAACTATAAGATGGCAAAGTCTTCACCTGGGTCTCTGAGTGATTGTGTGGAACAGAGCCTCCTGCCAACCACATTGAACATGTAATACGACCAAATATATATATATATATATCTCCCTTGTACTTTTAAGCCAAGTAGGATTTGGAAGTTAGTATATCAAAATCTGTTCTGTCCTGAACAGGACAGCCACTTGTACTGCTCTTTGGGACTCCATTGTGCGACTGCACCACAATTGCTGTTCTCCTCTTAATGGATGTTTACATTGTTTCTCAGTTTTAGATGTTATGGAACAATGCTACCAGGAACAATGCTACACATTTATATACAAGTGCCAGAGTTTTTCTAGGGTACATAGCTAGGACTGATTTTTAAGTTGCAGGGTATACACATATTCCACTTTATTAGCTATATCCCAACTGTTCTCCATCAGAATCACAGCAGTTTATATTCCCACAATTGGTAAAAAAAAAAGAAAAAAAAATTCCCTTTCTGTCACATCCTCCCTAACAGGTGGTATTGAAATGTATTTTTAGTTCTTGCAAATCTGATAAATATAAAATAATGTTTTTAATTATATTTTAAAATTTGGGCGCCTGGGTGGCTCAGTCGTTAAGCATCTGCCTTCGGCTCGGGTCGTGGTCCCGGGGTCCTGGGATCGAGTCCCACATCGAGCTCCCTGCTCGGCGGGAAGCCTGCTTCTCCCTCTCCCACTCCCCCTGCTTGTGTTCCTGCTCTCGCTGTCTCTCTCTCTGTCAAATAAATAAATAAAATCTTTAAAAAAAAAATTAGGGTGCCTGGGTGGCTCAGTTGGTTAAGCGACTGCCTTCGGCTCAGGTCAAGATCCTGGAGTCCTGGGATCAAGTCCCGCATCAGGCTCCCTGCTCAGCAGGGTGTCTGCTTCTCCCTCTGACCCTCTTCCCTCTCGTGCTCTCTGTCTCTCATTCTCTCTCTCAAATAAATAAATAAAATCTTTAAAAAAAATTATATTTTAAAATTGTATTTTTAACTTACATAATATGTTAAGGTTTGATTGCATTTTATTTTACTAGTGAACTTATACATCTTTATTATGTTTCCCAGTCATTTATATTTCCTCTTCAATGAATTGCCTATTTGTTACTTTTACTGATTTTCCTATTGATTTTCTTCTTTTTCTTAATAACAAGTACTAGTTCTTTTTATATTGTGAATACCAATCCCTAATCTTTTGTTTGTGCTGCCAGTATCTTCTCTCAGACTGTGGCCTTTCCTTTCATTTTTTTGATAAGCATAAGTTTTAAATTTTAGTGTAATCAAATTTTTCAGTCTTTTCCTTTATAGTTAGAAATCTGAGTCTTTTGGGGAACCTGGGTGGCTCAGTCAATTAAGCATCCAACTCGATTTCAGCTCAGATCATGATCTCAGGGTCGTGAGATCGAGCCCTGTGTTGAGCTCCGTGCTGAGCCCAGAGTCTGCTTAAGATTCTCTCTCTCCCTGGGCGCCTGGGTGGCTCAGTCGTTAAGCGTCTGCCTTCGGCTCAGGTCATGATCCCAGGGTCCTGGGATTGAGTCCCACATCGGGTTCCCTCCTCGGCGGGAAGCCTGCTCTCCCTCTCCCACTCCCGGGGCTTGTGTTCCTGCTCTCGCTATCTCTCTCTCTGTCAAATAAATAAATAAAAATTTAAAAAAAAAAAAAAGATTCTCTCTCTCCCTCTCCCTCTGCCCCACCCCCCCACACCTCCTCTTAATGGATGTTTACATTGTTTCTCAGTTTTAGATGTTATGAGCACATGTGCGTGCTCTCTCTCAAAAAGAGAGAGAGAGAGAGAAATTTGAGTCTTTTAAAGAGATTCTTCCCAATTCTCAGGGCATATTTATATTCTACTACATAGTCTTCTGAAGTTTTAAAGTTTTGCTTTCGTTGTACAGTAGTAGTCCCCCCTTACCCGTGATTTCGCTTCCCATGGTTTCAGTTACTTGTGGTCAACCCCAGTCTGGAAGCAGATGTTCCTCCTGACAGATTATCAGAAGGTCAGTGTAGCCTAACACTCTGTCACACTCACGTCACTCACCTCACTTTGCATCCTCACAAAGGCATTTTATCATCTCACCTCATCACAAAAAGAAGGTGAATAAAGCACAATAAGGTATTTTGAGAGACAGAGACCATATTCACATAACTTTCATTACAGTATGTTGTTATGTGTTCTATTTTATTATTAGTTACTGTCATGAATCTCTTATGGTGCCTAATTTATAAATTAAACTTTACCATAGGTGTGTATGTATAGGAAAAAACATAGCATATATAGAGTTCAGTACTATCTGTGGTTTCAGGCATCAACTGGCAGTCTTGGAATGTATCCCCCTCAGACGAGGAGGGACTAATGTAATTCTTCAGTCCACCTAAAAATGATTTAAGCCTAAGATTTGAGGTAATATGTATCAGTAACAACTCAGTTACAAATAAGGAGGCCAATGTGCCTATTTCAAGCAGAAAGATTTTTAATATAGAGAATTAGATGTGTGTGTATTGTTGGCAGGGCTGGAGGAGCATACTCCAGGCCAAGTTTCTAGGAAGGACCCCCAGAACAGCCTGGAGAGCTGACCGAGCAAAGGAATTGCTTCCTTGGCCAAGAGCAGGAAGCAGGAAACTGTCAGGAAGCCGCAGAAATCAGGGATCTCCTTCCTAATTCTGGCTCCCAGATGACCCATCTCAGCCACAATCCCTGCCAACATGTGGAGAACCCACACAGCTGCCTTCCAGCACCACAAAGGAGGCACTTAGCACTGGGACTTCTGCTCCTGCTGCCACAGAAAAGCCAGACTCTTACTTGCCAGCCAAGGAGGAGCACACAGCTATTCATCTTCATCTTCTATGTAAATGGAATTGGTCCTCATCATTTGCCCATTCTGGAGGTCATTATTTTGATTTTGGATCTTTCAGTTAGTTGGTTGGCTTCATCATTAGGTTTTTTTTGTTTTTTTTTTTTAAGAAGTGTCAGTATTTACAATTCTGTGATCACACTTTCTTCCCTCTCAGACCTTTATCGATACTGTTTGTGGTAGAGATTAGCACGATTCACTGTTATTTCCAGCTCTCCTCTTTCCAGGCACATGCAGAGATGGCTCTTCTTAATCTTCTTGAGGATAGGTATAGCCCTATAACTTGCTCTGACCAATAAAACATGAGTGGAAGTGACCCAATGTACTGTAAATATTTTTAGTTTTCTGCATATTGTATTTTGACATCTTAAAAAACCCTTTCTGGTTGGGGAGAGACTGCGCCTCCCAAGGCTAGCCAGTTCTTGGAGATGGCAGAGGGCCCAGGCTAGAGTGTGTCTTCGATATGCAAACTAACCAACCCAGAGTCTTGCCTCCTCTCTCTGGCCCACACACCCCAGAAGGCAATAGTCCTCTGCCTTAATCATCCCAGGATCAGGTGTCTGCCAACTAGGGACCACCTCTGAAGCCCATAGTCTGCAGACATTATTCACACTAGCCAGTCCTAAACTGCTCACCCTGTCCTGCCTTGCCTTTGACATGGAAACCACAATAAAGACACAATAAAGAGCCTACATGCTCCCCTCACTCCTGTCTTCTGCCTTCTGACCACTCTAATGTCTTTCCTGTATGGCTCTGTGTGGTGTGCTGTGCCTCTTGTCTCTAGGACCTGTGAGTATAGTAAACTTTGTTGTTTCCAGAGTCTCTCCTCTGTCCCCTCTTGTGGCTGCCTTGGACCGATCATCTCATAAAAGAATACAAGCACTCATGTGTCACTTTGGATGGAAGCATTCAGTTGCCCTTGTGAGAATCTATGGAGCTCTCCTCCCTTGTCTTGGAGAATGTGGAATCACATGTTGTTGTGGAGGTGCAGTGCTGAACCTTTGCATGGAAGGTGGGTCCCCTGGGGAGGCTGGTAGACCTAGAGCAGATTTTGCATGATCACGAAGTAAATTTTTGAGGACAAAAGCCACTGAAAGGTGAGGGTTGTCTGCACCAATATCTAGCCTATTTTGATCAACACACAACTCCACTGCTTTCTGGCACTGAGCTTCTGTTAGTCCCTTAACCAAGGCTCCACCATCCATCATTTTGTTGGCTGGATTCTGTGATTCAGTAGGATTCTTTTTAAGAAAGATTCACAAGTAACTAATTTGTTTTTCATATTTGATAACGTCTGCCTGATGCTTTTCTACATTCTTAACGATTTGCCCTAGTGCTCTGTCCTTGGGTCACATGTTCTTCTTGAACAACAGAAGTTGCCCCATGAATGTCAATGAATTTTCCTCTGGAGAAATTTCAGGCCAGATTGACATTTCCCCCCTTTTAGGTCTCAGACACCTAGAGTTCTAACTACCATAAGGCTCAATGTAGCAGAAGTTTTTATTAAAATGTAGTATGCCTTTGGGATATACAAACTCAATTCCTCATTCAGTTTAAAGAAATTTTCTGCTATCGTATGTCTCAATATATTTTTTTTTCATTTGTTGCTCACTGAATTTCATGAACAGGAGTTATCCTTATGTGGAATACTTTCCACATGCCTTGCATATCTCTACTCTTTAATTTTTTTTCTTTTTTTTAAATTTTATTTTATTTTATTATGTTAGTCACCATACAATGCATCATTCGTTTTTGATGTACTGATCCATGATTCATTGTTTTCGTATAACACCCAGTGCTCCATGCAGTACGTGCCCTCCTTAATACCCATCACCGGGCTAACCCATCCCCCCCACCCCCCTCCCCTCTAAAACCCTCAGTTTGTTACTCAGAGTCCATAGTCTCTCATGATTCATCTCCCCCTCCAATTTCCCACCCCTTCATTTTTCCCTTCCTTCTCCTAGTGTCCTCCATGCTATTCCTTATGTTCCACAAATAAATGAAACCATATGATAATTGACTTTCTCTACTTGACTTATTTCACTTAGCATAATCTCCTCCAGTCCCATCCATGTT
>NC_058403.1:146837417-146878356 GCF_002201575.2 Neomonachus schauinslandi | reverse complement strand
ATAATCTCCTCCAGTCCCATCCATGTTGTTGCAAAAGTTGGGTATTCATCCTTTCTGATGGCTGAGTAATATTCCATTGTATATATGGACCACATCTTCTTTATCCATTCATCTATTGAAGGACATCTCGGCACTTTCCACAGTTTGGCTATTGTGGACATTACTGCTATGAACATTGCAGTGCATATGGCCCTTTTTCTGATTTATTTGGTAGTTCTGTAACAGTGGTGTTTTATCCTCAGTTTGTTTCTTTAGATCTGTGATCATCCTTCCATACCATCCTCTTGTTTATAATTTTGTCTTTAAATTCTTGAGTACTTGTCTTGTTGAGTTCATGTTCCTGTCGCGTTTTCCATAGTGCCAAAACCTCAAGGGTTTGGGGGGGGGGGGAGTTTCTTCTTTTTCTTGGGTTCTCTTCCAGACTGGGTTCTTTCTCTCCTTTTTGCATGCTATTTTTTTTCTCCCTCCCTCCCTTTCTTCTACATGTCCATAATCTTTCCTACCATCCTCCCTTGTGTTTTGTTCCCTTCGTTCTCTTTTTCTTTGCTATTTCTGTTTGCACAGTTATGATCCTGATTCTTTTCACCATGACCAGACTGAACATGGGAGGCTCTGTCCAAATCCTCTGTTTTATCTAATGTGGTGTGTTTGAATTTTCCTCCACACTCCCCACACACACTTTAAGTGACACCAGCTTGTCTTCTCTAAACCGGAGGACTGCAGATACATTTCTGTGGCCTAAGAGCATCAGAGTAGGGTAGGGCAGGCTTTCCCAAGGCTGTCTGTGCCACTGATGGGTCAGTTTCTCTGCTGAGATTTCAGGTCATCTTCTGGCACCAGGTTTCTTTCCTCCGAAACAGGAGGATATTTTTTCTCATGGTGATGGGAGGAGACTGTCTCTCAGGTTTCAGATCATATGCCTATATTCAGCACAGATCCCTAGGCAGTGATGGGCCCTGATGAATCTTCATATGATGGGAGTATGGCATTTGGAGGCAGTTGCACGAGAGGGGAGTCTTTTACAGCAGGGGTCTGTCCAAAGCTATCTGGGGATTGCTCCTTGGAAGGGGAGAAGAGCAAGGGGACCCTTGCGGGGGAGGGAGGGATGTCCCCCAGGGGCACTGCAAGACTCCAGGTCAGAGAGCCCTAGAGGGCCGTAGCAGCTTGGAGGCTTATTACCACAAAGCTAGCAGCTGTGAAGTCAAGTTTTGTGAGGTATGCAAATCAGGCAGGCTCTAAATGGCTAAAAATCTGTTGTTTTGGCTATTTTAAAAAAATAATTAAATGTTTAAATTTTGAGTATGGTGCCAGCGGGCTTTTAAGCTAATGAGTCGCAGCCTGCAGAGACAAATAGATGACGTAGAGGCCATCTTTGGCTCATCTATATAACATCCTGCTTCACCAAGATCCTGAAATTCTGTTGACATAGGTGCAGACTTTTCTTCAGGCATCCCTCCCGGTGAATGCCAACACAGTTAATATTAAATCTGAGGACTGTCTATGTATTTAAATCAATTATTTAAATCAAATAATAAATCTATTAATAGCAGTAGCATTTGCTTTGAGGGTCATCCTTTCTTCATGAGGGATCTCAGTTTCCTTATTTCCAAGGGCAGGTCTCTATTCAGTCATTCAATAAATTTATTGAGTACCTACTGTGTGCCAGGGACTGTGCTAGGTAAGCACTAAGGATACAAAAGTGAACCAAACAGACCAAGTCCTAACTCCCATTGACCTTATATGCTAGTGGAGGGAGACAGGCAGTGAACAAAGACCGACAATGGACAAATATAAATACATTTGCTGTGGATGACTTCAAAAAGGAAGAACAAAGCAAGATAGGGTGGCTGAGAGTGGTGGAGGAAGGGTGACATTTGGCAAAGAGGGTCAGGGAAGACCCTCCTGAAGAGGTGAACTCTGATTAATTTTGAAGATTCTCTCAGGTTCTTTTTTTTTATTTAAATTCAGTTAATTAATATACAGTGTATTATTAGTTTCAGAGATAGAGTTTAGTGATTCATCAGTTGCATATAACTAAAAATTAATTAATTAATTAATTAATTAATTAAATTAAAAAGATTCTCTCGGGTTCTTTGAGGCCACCCTGCAGTCTATGACGCTGCTGGATCCCTGACTGAGCTGAGTTTGCTGCTTTCTCTTTTTTCATGCACTCACTTTTTTGGGGTTGATCCTAAGAGGTGAAACGGTTACAAGGCAGGCAATCTAGCAGGAAAGGGTCTAAGAAAAGCAAAAACTCCTCATACAAAGGATTGTTAGTAATATCCAGAAGCGTTAATACATGTCTTCTTTTTTTTTTTAATATTTTATTTATTTATTCATGAGAGTCAGAGAGAGAGAGAGGCAAAGGCAGAGGGAGAAGCAGGCTCCCCGCCCAGCAGGGAGCCCGATGCGGGACTCGATCCCAGGACCGTGGGATCATGACCCGAGCTGAAGGCAGACGCTCAACCATCTGAGCCACCCAGGCGCCCCTAATACATGTCTTCTAAGCGGTGGTATGACCAGAGCAAAAGAGAACTAGGTTTAGTATCACTAAGCCTGGCTTTGAGACCTGTTCTACATTTGTTAGAATAAAAACCGTTGGAAATCTCTTTCTCTGAGGACTTCTGTAGTTACTCTCTTGCTGTTTCCTGTCATCAAATGCAGCAGTGGGAAATAAGGAAGCCAACCTGATTTTTCTCTCTCATTGCCAGTGACTTCATTTTTACTTTTGTCTTGTTTTGTTTTGGGCCTGAATGCCTACAGATATGTCTTGGTGTTAATTACTTAGTACCTGATTTTCTTAAAATCCAGGGTGTCCTTTAATCTGTAATTGAGATCTTCCTTTATTTGGGGAAAACCATTTTCCATGATAGTGTATCTAAATTTAAATGAGCACCAGAATCACCTACAGAGCTTGTTAAAAACACAACTTGCTAGGCCTCAACCCAGAGTTTCTGATTTGGTTAGGTCTTGGAAAGAGGTCTAAATGTGTATTTCTGATAAATTCCCAGGTGATGATGTTGGGCCAACGATCCCACTTGGAACCACTGTTTTTTTTTTTTTTTTTATGTTATGTTAATCACCATACATTACATCATTAGTTTTTGATGTAGTGTTCCATGATTCATTGTTTGAGTATAACACCCAGTGCTCCATGCAGTACGTGCCCTCTTTAATACCATCACCAGGCTAACCCATCCTCCCACTCCACTCCCCTCTAGAACCCTCAGTTTGTTTTTCAGAGTCCATCGTCTCTCATGGTTCATCTCCCCCTCCGATTTCCCCTGCTTCATTCTTACCCTCCTGCTGTCTTCTTCTTCTTCTTCTTCTTTTTTTTTTTTTTGAACATATAATGTATTATCTGCTTCAGAGGTACAGGTCTGTGATTCAACAGTCTTGCACAATTCACAGCGCTCACCATAGCACATACCCTCCCCAATGTCTATTACCCAGCCACCCCATCCCTCCCACCCCCCCGCCACACTGGGTTGTTGGATTGCTGGAGTGGTGGGGAGGATATGTTCTATGGTGAGTGCTGTGAATTGTGCAATACTGTTGAATCACAGACCTGTACCTCTGAAGCAAATAATACCTTATATGTTAAAAAAAAGAAGAAGATAGTAGGAACGGAAAAATGAAGTGGGGGAAATCAGAGGGTGAGACGAACCTGAGAGACTAAGGACTCTGAGAAACAAACTGAGGGTTTTAGAGGGGAGAGAGGTGGGGGGATGGGTTAGCCTGGTGATGGGTATTAAAGGGGGCACATACTGCATGGAGCACTGAGTGTTATATGCAAACAAAGAATCATGGAACACTACATCAAAAATGAATGATATAATGTATGGTGATTAACATAACATAATAAAAAAAAGAGAGAGAAAAAAAAGAATTCCTCAAATCAGTGAGATCATATGATACAAGTCTTTCTCTGATTGACTTATTTTGCTCAGCATAATACCCTCCAGTTCCATCCACATCGTTGCAAATGGCAAGATCTCATTCCTTTTGATGGCTGCATAATATTCCATTGTATATATATACCACATCTTCTTTATCCATTCATCTGTCGATGGACATCTTGGCTCTTTCAATAGTTTGGCTATTGTGGACATTGCTGCTATAAACATCGGGGTACGTGTACCCTTTCGGATCCCTACATTTGCATCTTTGGGGTAAATACCGAGTAGTGCAATTGCTGGATCGTATGAGAGCTCTGTTTTCAACTTTATGAGGAACCTCCATACTGTTTTCCAGAGTGGCTGCACCAGCTTGCATTCCCACCAACAGTGTAGGAGGGTTCCCCTTTCTCCGCATCCCCGCCAACACCTGTGGTTTCCTGACTTGTTAATTTTAGCCATTCTGACTGGTGTGAGGTGATATCTCATTGAGGTTTTGATTTGGATTTCCCTGATGCCGAGTGATGGTGAGCACTTTTCATGTGTCTGTTGGCCATTTGGATGTCTTCTTTGGAAAAATGTCTGTTCATGTCTTCTGCCCATTTCTTGATTGGATTCTTTGTTCTTTGGGTGTTGAGTTTGATGAGTTCTTTATAGATTTTGGATACTAGCCCTTTATCTGATATGTCATTTGCAAATATCTTCTCCCATTCTGTCATTTGTCTTTTGGTTTTGTTGGCTGTTTCTTTTGCTGTGCAAAAGCTTTTTATCTTGATGAGGTCCCAGTAGTTCATTTTTGCCCTTGCTTCCCTTGCCGTTGGCAATGTTTCTAGGAAGAAGTTGCTTCGGCTGAGGTAGAAGAGGTTGCTGCCTGTGTTCTCCTTTAGGATTTTGATGGACTCCTGTCTCACATTTAGGTCTTTGAAGCATTTGGAGTCTATTTTTGTGTGTGGTATAAGGAAATGGTCCAGTTTCATTCTTCTGCATGCGGCTGTCCAATTTTCCCGACGCCATTTGTTGAAGAGACTGTCTTTGTTCCATTGGACATTCTTTCCTGCTTTGTTGAAGATTAGTTGAACATAGAGTTGAGGGCCCATTTCTGGGCTCTCTATTCTGTTCCATTGATCGATGTGTCTGTTTTTGTGCCAGTACCATACTGCCTTGATGATGACAGCTTTGTAATAGAGCTAGAAGTCCGGAATTGTGATGCCGCCAGCTTTGCTTTTCTTTTTCAACATTACTCTGGCTATTCAGGGTCTTTCCTTGTTCCATACAAATTTTAGGATTATTTGTTCTGTTTCTTTGAAAAAAGTTGATGGTATTTTGATAGGGATTGCACTGAATGTGTAGATTGCTCTAGGTAGCATTGACATCTTCACAATATTTGTTCTTCCAATCCACGAGCATGGAATGTTTTTCCATTTCTTTGTGTCTTCCTCAATTTCTTTCATGAGTATTTTATAGTTTTCTGAGTACAGATCCTTTGCCTCTTCGGTTGGATTTATTCCTAGGTATCTTATGGTTTTGGGTGCAATTGTAAATAGGATCGACTCCTTAATTTCTCTTTCTTCTGTCTTGTTGTTGGTGTATAGGAATGCCACTGACTTCTGTGCATTGATTTTATATCCTGCCACTTTCCTGAATTCCTGTATGAGTTCTAGCAGTTTTGGGGTGGAGTCTTTTGGGTTTTCCACATAAAGTATCATATCATCTGCAAAGAGTGAGAGTTTGACGACTTCTTTGCCGATTCAGATGCCTCTTTTTCTTTTTGTTGTCTGATTGCTGTGGCTAGGACTTCCAATACTATGTTGAATAGCAGTGGTGATAGTGGACATCCCTGCCATGTTCCTGACCTTAGGGGGAAAGGAGAGAATGATATTCGCTGTAGGTTTTTCATAGATGGCTTTTATGATATTGAGGTATGTACCCTCTATCCCTATACTCTGAAGAGTTTTGATCAAGAAAGGATGCTGTACTTTGTCAAATGCTTTTTCTGCATCTGTTGAGAGGATCATATGATTCTTGTTCTTTCTTTTGTTAATGTATTGTATCACATTGATTGATTTGCAGAAGTTGAACCAACCTTGCAGCCCAGGGATAAATCCCACTTGGTCGTGGTGAATAATCCTTTTAATGTACTGTTGGATCCTATTGGCTAGTATTTTGGTGAAAATTTTTGCTTCCATGTTCATCAAGGATATTGGTCTATAATTCTCCTTTTGGATGGGGTCTTTGTCTGGTTTGGGGATCAAGGTAATGGTGGCCTCAGAAAACGAGTTTGTAAGTTTTCCTTCCATTTCTATTTTTTGGAACAGTTTCAGAAGAATAGGTATTAATTCTTCTTTAAATGTTTGGTAGAATTCCCCTGGGAAGCCATCTGGCCCTGGGCTTTTGTTTGTTGGGAGATTTTTGATGACTCCTTCAATTTCCTTAGTGGTTACAGGTCTGTTCAGGTTTCCATTTCTTCCTGGTTCAGTTTTGGTAGTTGATACATCTCTAGGAATGCATCCATTCCATCTAGATTATCTAATTTGCTGGCATAGAGTTAGTTGCTCATAATATGTTCTTATAATTGTTTGTATTTCTTTGGTGTTGGTTGTGATCTCTCCTCTTTCATCCATGATTTTGTTGATTTGAGTCATTTCTCTTTTCTTTTTGATAAGTCTGGCCAGGGGTTTATCAATCTTGTTAATTCTTTCAAAGAACTAGCTCCTAGTTTCGTTGATCTGTTCTACTGTTCTTTTAGTTTCTATTTCATTGATTTCTGCTCTGATCTTTATTATTTCTCTTCTCCTGCTGGGTTTAGGCTTTATTTGCTGTTCTTTCTCCAGCTCCTTTAGATGTAGGGTTACATTGTGTATTTGAGACCTTTCTTGTTTCTTGAGAAAGGCTTGTATTACTATATACTTTCCTCTTAGGACTGCCTTTGCTGCATCCCAAAGATTTTGAACAGTTGTCTTTTCATTTTCATTTGTTTCCATGAATTTTTTTAATTCTTCTTTAATTTCCTGGTTCCCATTTAATTTCCCATTCATGGTTTAATTTCCCATTCATTCTTCATTCAGTCGGAGTTCTTTCCAACTTTCCTCTTGTGATTGAGTTCCAGTTTCAAAGCATTGTTGTCTGAAAATATGCAGGTAATGATCCCAACCTTTTGGTACTGGTTGAGACCTGATTTGTGACCTAGGATGTGATCTATTCTGGAGAATGTTCCATGGGCACTAGAGTAGAATGTGTATTCTCTTGTTTTGGGATGGAACGTTCTGAATATATCTGTGAAGTCCATTTGGTCCAGTGTGTCATTTAAAGTCTTTATTTCCTTGAGGATTTTTTGCTTAGATGATCTGTCCATTTCAGTGAGGGGAGTGTTAAAGTCCCCCACTATTAGTATATTGTTGTCGATGTGTTTCTTTGCTTTTGTTATTAATTGCCTTATATAATTGGCTGCTCCCATGTTAGGGGCATAGATATTTACAATTGTTAGATCTTCTTGTTGGATAGACCCTTTAAGTAGGATATAGTGTCCTTCCTCGTCTCTTATTACAGTCTTTGGTTTAAAATCTAATTTGTCTGACATAAGGATTGCCATCCCAGCTTTCTTTTGATGTCCATTAGCATGGTAAATGGTTTCCCCCCGCCTCACTTTCAATCTGGAGGTGTCTTTGGGTCTAAAATGAGTCTCTTGCAGACAGCATATCGATGGGTCTTGTTTTTTCATGCAATCTGATAGCCTGTGTCTTTTGATTGGGGCATTTACCCCATTTACATTTAGGGTAACTACTGAAAGATATGAATTTAGTGCCATTGTATTGCCTGTACGGTGACTGTTACTGTATATTGTCTCTGTTCCTTTCTGGTCTATGTTGCTTTTAGGCTCTCTCTTTGCTTAGAGGACCCCTTTCAATATTTCTTATAGGGCTGGTTTCATGTTTGCAAATTCCTTTAGTTTTTGTCCTGGAAGGTTTTTATCACTCCTTCTATTTTCAATGACAGCCTAGCTGGATAGAGTATTCTTGGCTGCATATTTTTCTCACTTAGTGCTCTGAATATATCCTGCCAGTCCTTTCTGGCCTGCCAGGTCTCTGTGGATATGTCTGTTGCCAGTCTAATGTTTCTACCATTGTAGGTTACAGATCTCTTGTCCCGAGCTGCTTTCAGGATTTTCTCTTTGTCTCTGAGACTCGTAAGTTTTACTATTAGATGTTGCGGTGTTGACCTCTTTTTATTGATTTTGAGAGGGGTTCTCTGTGCCTCCTGGATTTTGATGGCTGTTTCCTTCCCCAAATTAGGGAAGTTCTCTGCTATAATTTGCTCCAATATACCTTCTGCCCCCCTCTCTCTTCCTTCTTCTTCTGGGATCCCAATTATTCTAATATTGTTTTGTCTTATGGTATCGCTTATCTCTCAAATTCTGCCCTCGTGATCCAGTAGTTGTTTATCTCTCTTTTTCTCAGCTTCTTTATTTTCCATCATTTGGTCCTCTATATCACTGAGTCTCTCTTCTGCCTCATTTATCCTAGCAGTTAGAGCCTCCATTTTTGATTGCACCTCATTAATAGCCTTTTTGATTTCAACTTGGTTAGATTTTAGTTCTTTTATTTCTCCAGAAAGGGTTTCTCTAATAACTTCCATATTTTTTTCAAGCCCAGCTAGTATCTTTAAAATCGTCATTCTGAACTCTAGTTCTGACATCTTACTAATGTCCGTATTGATTAGGTCCCTGGTAGTCGGTACTGCCTCTTGTTCTTTTCGTTGAGGTGATTTTTTCCATCTTGTCATTTTGTCCAGAGGAGAATAGATGAATGAGAGAACAAAATGCTAGCAGGGTAACAAAGACCCCAGAAAAATATACACTAAACAAATCAGAAGAGACCTGAAACCAGGGGAAAAGAAAGGGAAAGAAAGAAAAAAGGATAAAAAAGAAAAAGAAAAACATAAACAAAAAAGGATATGATCAAGTATGATCAGGCTGGTGCATAGATCAGTGCCACACACTAGATTTTGGGCGTATTTTGGTCTGTTAGAAGAAAGTGCCTCGCAAAATTTTAAAGAAAAAAAACTTATATATGTACAAAAATAAGGGTAAATACAATAAAGGGATGGAATATGACTGTACAGATGAAAATTATAAAAGACTTTATAAAAGGAATTGATAAGTTGTTTGAAAAAAGAAAGAAGAGGAATTAAAAAAAAAAGAGAATGTGATCATGCAGGAGACTAGAACAAAGCCATACACTAGACATTTAGAGTATATTTTGCTCTGTTAGAAGAAACTGTATCTCAAAATTTTAAAGAGAGAACAACTTATACATATATACCAAAAATAAGCTTAACTTCTCTGAAGGGATAGAATATGAGTCTAAAAATGAAAAATAAAAAATATTTTTAAAAAAGGGATTGATAAGATGTTGGTTGTAAAAGGGAAAAAGAATAATTCAAAAAAAAAGAAAAAGAATATTTAAAAAATTAACTTTGAAAGACTAAAGAATCATGGGAAAAAAGCCATGGATTCTATGTGCAGTATTCCCCTAGCGCTGGAGTTCTGCCGTTCTCATTGATCAGTAAACTTGGTGTTCGCTGGCTGGTCTTGCTGATCTTCTGGGGGAGTGGCCTGTTGCCGTGGTTCCCAAATGTCTTTGCCAGAGGCAGAATTGCCCCTCCCTTGCCCGGTCTGGGCTAAGTAATCTGGTCGGGTTTGCTCTCAGGAGCTTTTGTTCCCTGCAAGCTTTCCATACAGCTTTGGAGGACGAGAGTGAAAATGGCAGCCTCCCAATCTCCACGCCCGGAGGAGCCGAGAACTCGGGGCCCTGCTCCTCAGTGCGCCCCCAGAGAAAAGCAGTCAATCAGTCCCTTCTCCCCGGTCTCCGGCCACACTCCGTGCTCACCCAGCCTGTGACCGAGCGTTTCTATCTCTGGCACCTGACCCCGTGTGGAGTCTCCAAACCCAGCAGATCCCTGCATGAGCGAGGAGAGTCTCCCCGGATCTGCCGCTTGTTGGGTCCCTGCTGGAGGAGCAGTGGCCTGACTGTGCCCGCGGATCACAGTTTATGGTAACCCCAAGCTGTGAGCCCGCTCCTCGGCTCCGTCTCTGCAGCCGGCTTCCCCGCTCTGATACTTGGGAGCTCTGCCGCACTCAGGCACCCCCGGTCTTTCTGTGATGCTGAGGGTCCTGAGACCACACTGTCCTGCCAGGATTCCACCCCCCTCCGCTTAGCCACTGGAGCGATGTCCCTCAGCAGGGACTTCTAAAAGTTCCGATTTTGTGCTCCACGGCTCTATCACTTGCCAGAAGCGGCCGCCGGAGGCCCCTCCCCCGCCGTCTATCCTCCCGAATATCACCTCGGATTCACTTCTCTGCACGTCCTACCTTCCAGAAAGTGGTCGCTTTCCCGTTCAGAGAGTTGCTGCTATTCTTTTCTTCAATCTGTTGAGTTTGTAGGTGTTCAGAATGGTTTGATCCCTATCTAGCTGAATTCCTGGGACCAGACGAAATTTAGGTCTCCTACTCCTCCGCCACCTTGCTCCTATCTCTGGAACCACTGTTCTAAAATATCATTCACATATTGATTTTCTGTTGGTTGGATGTCTCTCTTTCTCAGGGACAGCAGTTATACAAACTGTGGTCCTCCTCTACCCGCCTTCCATCTCCATCCTGCCATCTCTGGACCTCGGACCTCTGTCCTATTCTTTCCCATTGCTGTAGGGCTGTACTTTCTCCAGCCCATCACCCATGTCCTTACTGGGTTTCCAGCAACATCTCTTCTCCTTTCTGCTTCTATGAATTCATTTCTGTGATCATGCTTTTTGCTTCATTTCCTTCCCAAATCCCACCATCTCACTACGGATCTATGTCTGTTGTTTCCTATTCTCTAGAACTTTTTTTCTTTCTAGTCTGAATTCTTTGTCTAACTGCAATTTATAATATTCTTTTAAAAAAAAAAAACTTTTTTGTCTGGAAGTATCTTTGCAAAAATCATATGATGGCTCCTTTGAAATACTTGTTTTGAATGGAGAGCATTCTTCCCGTATCTCCACTTTGCAGAATGTTTATGTGGCAGAGGAGCCTGGAAAGTCTTAAGTGGAGTAGCTGTTAACCTGGAATTTTGGTCTGCTACCACAGAACAGATTTTCAAGGACTAACAAGATTTGCCCATCCTTAGAGTGAGCCCTGCATGCCACAGTGTGTGTGTACATGTGTACGTGAATTGTCAACATTTACTTTTCTAGCTGTCTAAAATCAGTCTCTGGGGGAAGCTTGTCACCTACACTTTCTCCTCATTCCTGCCTGTTTCTTTCAAACATGGTGTCCTGTGTGTTACTTTGTTCAGCTGCCCCTATCCTGCCAGTCCATGCTGCAAAACATACTGGTAGGATCTCATAGCCTACATGTACCTTGGCCTTGCTGGTCTAAGCCAGGTATTTTGTGACTACCTGGGTGCTGGATCAACACTACCTAAAATTTGTTTAGATGTTCAGACTGATGACCCACACCCACCAAGAGGATATGAAAAGGTTCATTAGTCATGTGATGTGACTTTCTGGGGACAGCTGGAAGGCTCATGACAATCCAGGTAGCAAGCAAAGCAGAGAGTGTTTGGGACTTTATAGTGCCTGGGTCATAAGACAGGATGGGGGTGAGCATTCCTGCGTGGGGCTCGGGGCTTGCATGGGGTGAGTGGGCTTTCTTATCAGCTTGCCCAGATGTAGGGCAAAATGCAGGGGAAGGGAGGGAACTTCAAAGTTGCTGGCTGTGAGGGTGCCTGAGTGGCTCAGTCGGTTAAGCATCTGACTCTTGATTTGAGCTCAGATCATGATCTCAGGGTCATGAGATGGAGCCCCATGTCGGGCTCCATGCTGGGCATGGAGTCTGCTTGAGATTCTCTCTGCCCCTCCCCCCATCCCCTGTTTGTGTGCTCTCTTACACTCTCTCTATCTAAAACATACAAAAACAACCGAAGTTGTCAACTGGCAAACAGCAAAAACAGAATGTTTTTCCTAATTTCACCAGGCATCATTAATTTTACCCTTAAGGGATGACCCCTACTTTGGAGGACTCTGTGCCCTGACCATTTTGCCTGAGAACTGTGAGCTCTTCTTAGATGGTTTGAGAGAAGAGAGCAGGCAGTGATGCCTCTATGCTGTTATTTTTAAACCAGAAAACTCCTGTCTAAATGCTTCTTTTATAAATGAAAGTGATGAGCTGAAAAATTCTGCCACTTTTGGTTTGTGGACTATGTTTTGGATAAACTCAACAGTTTTCTTATTTTTCCTCATCCCAAGGGAAGAAACACTGACAATAGGTATATGTTCTGTTCGTGATTATTTTGCAAATAAGACCTACATAGGCATGGTTATAGTTGAATATTTTAGAGGGTCATGTTTCTTGGGTAACACTAAGGATTTGAGTATGAGATTTTTATATTGAACTAACAAAGATTTTAGACTTACACAGTTGAATTGGATGTGCTTTCATAATCATTCAACAGGATATGCATGTTGATGTTGCTATAGATATCTTTGATTAAAAGCCTCATTGTATCATGCATTTTTAAAAAATCTACTTTCTTATGGAAATGAGAGACAATATCAAAATATTTTAAAGCACTATTTAGTGTAAAACTCATACCAAATATATTTTATTTTTAAATTAATGTAAGTTCTAGAATATGTGTAATTCATAGGAGACCTATGCAGAATCCCTAGGCACCAGAATCTTGACTAATCAGATAAGATTAACTATAGATACTTTTAATTTGATTATAATGAGATGCCCATGTTTTCACATTTAATTATCCTGAAATCAGGATGTGTCTTAAAAGTGATATGAACATATACTTACCAAGCACCAGGAAAATAATAAATTATCATTATAATTGCCCATTCGCTTGTAGACTTGGCCTTGTATAAAAGGTTTCTGCTCTTCAAATGATCACTGCAATTGAGTTATTTGTGTTAGTAGAGCCATGACCCATTTTCATTTAGTTTATATTGGAAGATTAGCTCTTGAGCTGTCTTTACCCACCATGATGAGGCAGGTCAAATAAGTTTACTGTGTACTTGGAAAATCCCATCTTACACAGGGCTGTTCAGTGAAAAAACTGTAAAATTGACAAACCTCTTGACTAGGTTGAAGAATTGGGAGGAAAAATAAATTGGGAAAAGTTGGGGTGAAGTTCCATTCTACATGAATTTAAGAAATCTAATCTTGAGGAAACATCAGACAAGTACATACAGAGGGATATTGCATAAAATAACTGGCTTGAAGAGTTTGAAATGTTGATGCCATGAAACATAAAGACCAAGGAAATGTTCAGGTTAAAGAAGACTAACAAAACATGATAGTCAAATGAAATGCCTAATCCTTGACCAACTTCTGAGGTGAGGGAAAATAGCCACAATGGACATTAGGACAGTTGAAAAAATTTGAATATGGTAACAGTAGAATAGTATTGGATTAATTTTAAATTTTCTGAAATTGATCACTCTACATGGTTATATAAAAGAGCATTCCTTTTTCTGAAAATACTGACACATCTCATGGCAAATTGACATATTTTTCACTTATTTCCTCCATAAATTCTTCCTGAGTTCAGCCTGCACAGCAACCATGTACTTCCCATCACTGAATTTCTAGAGAACTCTTTGTTCCCATTTTCATTTGTGTTGTTTGCTTTAGAATTTTGGGAGTATGAATTCTTGATGTGCCTTTTATTTTATTAAAAATATTTATTTATTTTTAGAGACAGTGTGTGTGCTTGCGAGTAGGGGGGCAGGGGGAGAGGGAGAGAGAGAATCTCAAGCAGACTCCCCGCTGATTGCAGAACCCAACGCAGGGCTCAATCTCACAAACCTGAGATTGAAATCAAGAGTCAGAGGCTCAACCGACTGAGCCACCCAGGCGCCCCCTTGATGTGCCTTTTATTTGTAATGTTTCTTTTCTCCTTTTATCCTGAAGCCTCTTTGCAAAGTTCCAGGTCGGTTACTTTGGGGAAAGGGCCAACCTGAGAGTTTGATCTTTTTGCCATTTCTCGGATTAGCAGAGGTGCCAGTTCACTCAGCAAATGGCCAGGCCTACAGTAACAGCCAAGGGTGGAGAGTCCGAGGATTCACAGTACAGCTCGTGCAGCCTCCACGGTAACCTGGAGAAAGGTCTATGCATGAATAGTTGTGAAGCAGTGAAAGGAGCTCTGGTGGAGGCTGTGGAACACTCGGGGCCCAACGGCTAGAGCAGCAGCGAGACAGGTGTCCCAGAGGAAGGGATGTGTAAGCTGGGCTTCTTCACGGTTCAAGTTCGGCAGGGGAGCACAGGAGATAAAGGCAGGCTGGAAAAAGTAAAGGTGAAGCAACTGGGCAGACTGGTAAGCGTGGTCAAGTTAGGGAAGGCTAATTTTACGAAGGCTGAATCTAAGGATGGAGTATAGATTTTAGGAGAAGGATGTCCTTAAATTTAGGAGACTAGGTGCCATGGTATCTAGTCCTGTGAGGTGGATAGCACCCCCTTTTATAGTTGTAGGCACTGAGCTCACTGAGGTAGTAACTTGCCTATGGGCATGTTCCAAGTAAGGGTGGGAGCTGGATCTAAAACCAAATCTTTGACTCTAGAGTACATATTCTCACCAGGACCATCTTCCCCCAAGTGGGCAAAAACTGGTCTTTGGAGGGAAGGGGGTGTCTTGCTCTGTTCATGTAATAAAGCACAGATGTACATACAGTACCTACAGTGATAGACAATATAACTGTGGTATTAAACTTTCATCGGGGGGGGGGTGGAGTTAGAAAAAAATGTCTAAAAAGACTCCCTGGGGAAGCAGTAATGAAGACAAAAGGTTGTAAAACATTATCTAGAGCAAGACAGGCAAGGACAGGTGTCCTCACGCCGTATAGATTCTGGGGTGCCCGAGTCTGGCTGACATTTCTGTTCCTTGAGCTAATGGTTTCCTTGCCTTCATTAGAAGCAGCTGCATGGCCCCACAAAAGCCGTTGTTGATCTTATTTGTCAAAAGTGATAAAATGAGCTTTTGTGGATTCAAGAAAAGACTCCTCACCCTGTGACTTCATTCCTCACCCTGTTAAAAGTGATGAGTCGGGCACAGTGAGTACGTCAAAGGAGGATATCCCTAAGGGAGGACACAAGACAAGTGTGGTCCTTGGTAAATGATATTTAGGGAGTGATAACCCACCAATTTCCAGGCTGCCTACAGATGAGTAACATGAACCCTGCCTGAGTCTTGGTTTCCTAGGGCTACTGTAACAAAGTCCCACAAACTCGGGTGGCTTGACACGACAGAGATGTACGGTTTCCCAGTTCTGGAGGCTAGCCATTTGAAATTGAGGTGTGGGCATGGCCGTGCCCACCCTGAAACCTGTAGAGCAATCATTCCTCTCCTCTTCCTGGCTCCAGGTGGTTCGCCAGCAATCTGGTATTCCGTGGCTCGCAGCTGCCTAACTCCTGTCTCTGCCTTCACCGTCACCTGGCGTTGTCCCATCCCATTTGTCTCTATCTTCACACGACGGTGTTCCTATAAGGACACCAGTCATATTGCACTAAGGTCTCCACTGTGACTTCATTTTAACTTAACTGATTGCATCTGTAAGGACCCTATTTCCAAATAAGGTCACATTCTCAGGTGCTGGGGGGACTTCAACTGATTTTTTGGGGAGAGGGAGGAGGGACCGCACAATTCAACTTATCACACCCTGCCGGGGATTTTCTGTTTCTTATCTCTTACCCATCAGTGTCATTTGGGGGCGGTTGATGTCGGTCCTGTAACTTGCACCCCTCAAAGCTGGGACCTCAGGGTGTGAGTCTGGGACTAGCGTCAGCGTGACTAAAGCTTAAGAATAAAGAGATAGAAACAGCCAACGGCAAGTAGTAGGAGAAAGCCACAGCATCAGGGCGCCACAGAAAAAGAAGGCAACACTTTTAAGACAAAAGGGAGATGCTTTTAACCCCAGGAAGGATTTCATCCATCTTCCACTTCCCAGCGTTATACCCAGAAGGAGCCAGTGGCTCTGTTGTCCCACGTGTCCCAGCACACGGTTGAACTTGTTTCCACCAACCCTGGAAGATGGGATCCTGATTTCTTCCTCTTTGTCCCCCCACGGCTCAAGCACAATGCCAGGCAAACGGGGCATGCCCAGCAGATGGGAAGTTGAAGTCTCAGGGCCTGGCTGTGTCCCATGGACCAGCACCTCTGCGGGGCAGTGCCAAGGCTGGAGAAGGGGCTGAGTGGTGGCTTCACAGCGCTGATAGCTCAGATGCACTCCTGCTCTCCGTTCCAGGAGGAAAAGGCCTGTGGCGTGGTGGGGAAGGACCTGCGGCTTTCTGCACGACCTCTTAGGGACCACAGAGTCGGAACAGAGGTGGGTTTAGGGTTGCAGTGATGCTCACTGTTTCAGAGAAGTAGAGGGAGAAGAGGGAAAGCAGACCTCTCAGATGAGACGGGGAAGCCCTGTGCTGTCCCACCCCTGCCAGCACACACAGACAAACACACACATGCGTGCGCACACAGTGTGGCCTTTGTCTTGCTCTTTCCCAGGTGCATTTGGAAGATTCTGCCTTGGAAGCTCTGACACTCAGACTGTAAACTTTCTGGGGCTGCAGAGGTCATCCTGATATGTTAAAGGAAATGCCTCCCCAAATTGCACCTCTGAGCCGAAGGGTGGGGACATAACCCAGTCTTCAGGTCTAGAGAAAACCTTTATCCTTTATTTTTGTGACATCCCCACTTCTGCCCAAAAGGCGTTGGCAGTGTTTGCTTGGGGTGGAATTGAGGCTATTAATAAATGCTGGTTTCAACACTTTAATAAGGATTTTAATCCATTCATTAAAACTCCTGACGTAAATGAAAACCTGTGATCCCCTTGAGGCCGTAACTCTAGTTTAAATGTATATCAGATTCCTAACTTACAAATTCTGCCTGAATATTTTTTTTAATTAGTGAATTTGGAAGTCCTAAAATTTACTCAGTGGAATCTTGTTGCTGAGAAGGTTCTATATTCTAAGTAATTCACACTTACTACTCACTTGGATAGGACTGCAGGTTATGCCATAGGAGCAAATGGATGCTTAAAATACTAATTGTTGTCCAAGGTATTTTCAGCAGTCTGTGTTGCCCCCACCTTGAACTTAATATATTCCTACTAGGTGTCTCCCTATCCTACAGTATGCCCCCAGTTTTATAACGAGTGCAAATATACTCCACCACCAACCATCTTCAGAACTTATTCATCATCCCAAACTGAAACCCTATACACCTTAAATACTCCCCCTCCCCCAGCCCTTGGCAACCGCCATTCTCCTTTCTGTCTCTATAGATTTTCACTACTTTAGATACCTCAGATAAGTGGAGTCATACACTATTTGTCCTTTCGTGTCTTCCAAATCACATTTTTACTCCAATTTATTTTAAAGTGGTTTGTAGTATCTTACAAAAAGATCTCTAAAATAGAAAGAGACATAGAAATACATTTGAAAATGTAGATGAATTATAATGTAAAAATGCACCCTGCAGTGAATGACACAGTTCCAAGTGTTGGACCATACATTTGTATCTGAGTTCCTTGGATGGCCAAAGCAGAAGACAAAACTTGATTGATTACATAATTCTGAGGATGAAAAACATGACTTCCAGGCAAAGCAAGTGTTTCTGAGCCCTTTAATTCTGCATGATTTTTCTCCGTTTCATTTCTGAAGGGAAGCATTTATGTGGGGGACTATATGTTTGATACTATAGGATTTCACAAGACTGCTCCTAGTGAACTTCTAAAGTTAGCCAAAAGCCTAACTCCACAGAGGTACTCTGAGAAAGGCCTTCGGAGTGGAGCCAAGAGATCACGGCACTATTCACATAGTCATTTAACACATATGTCATTAAGTCACCAAGAGCATGGGAATTATAAAAGCAAATGAGACACCGTTCTTACCCTCAGAGAGATTACAAATTACAGCCTAGTGCTTTTGCTGGTCAGACTTGATTCAGGGGCTAGAAATCTTGGTTTTGTGTTTTTTAACATCCTAAATACCATTTTCTCCAACCATGCTTTTGTTCCATGTTGGGCACTGACAGGGGTCCTTCCTGGCATTCCTCGTGGTGGTTTATGGTGAGCTCCTTACACACTAAAGCACAAGCCAGTGGGTGGTGGGGTTGGTGGCACTCCCTGGCAGGTGACACTTCCTTTTCCACATGGAGTGAGTCAAAAATGGTATCAGGCAAAACAAAGCAAGAGGCATTTGCCTTTTGATGTAACAATCTGGCTGGGAGGAAAACATTGAAGGAAGAGTCATTTCAACATTTTAACCTGCAATAGGAGCCATCCCCCAAATCTTCTGACCTGACTCATTCCCTGCTATAATTCCTGGGTGCAAAAGTCCTTTTGGCTACTCAAGGTATATGTTAAGGATCTTTTTGGGACCATACTGTGGGCCATGAGAGAAATGGCAGGACCAGGAGACTTAGACAATTATGTGGGGGGTAACGGTTCATGTTTGGAAGGGGTACAAGGTCAGGAATGAAGACAAGTGCTTGAAAGTGGAGGATGTGGAAATGCAGACAGCCCATTTAGACAGCTCTTTGCAGGATTTGGCATAGAGAATAGGGTGATAGCTGGAAAAGATGGGGTGGCAAGGAGTGGACGTCTCTTTATTTACAATATAAAATATGGAGGGATGTGATGACCCAGTATAGAGGGAAAGATTGGTGATCAGGAACACAACATTAACTCCAGGTATGAGGCTCTTGGGCATCTAAGAGGAGATGGGATCCAGAGCATGAAGGAGGAACTGGCTTCTGATAGGAGGGATGCTTCTACCATTACTGGAGGGTGGGGAGAAAGGTGCGGGGAGGCTTAGGGTGGGAAGATGAGGAACTCACTCTTGGTGTGTCTTTTTATCACTGAGGAGTTGAGGCAAGGGCATCAGCTAGTATGTTTGAGGAGAGAAGACAAAAAAAAGACTTGACTTGGGGTGCCTGGGTGGCTCAGTCAGTTAAGCGTCTGCCTTCAGCTCAGGTCATGATCCCAGTGTCCTGGGATCAAGCCCCACGTTGGGCTCCCTGCTCAGCATGGAGTCTGCTTCTCCCTCTCCCTCTGCCCCTCCCTCCCGCCCCGTGCTCTCACTCTCTCTCTCTCTCTCTCAAATAAATAAATAAAATCTTAAGAAAAAAAAGAGTTGACTTTGTGGCAGGGAGAGGAAGTGCATTGCTAGAGAAACACAAAAAGATTGCTGATCAGAAGGGCATGCTCACTTGAAGTCACAGCCTTTATTGGGGAATCAGCCAGATTGGTCATGTGATTTTTCTGCAGCATCTTCAGTGCCTTGGGGGTTAGCATGCAGAAGGCAGGTCATAGGACTCATCTGGGACAGGTATCAAGATAGGTACTTTAGTTCACTAAATTTCAACCTTTATTCTATTCTAATATATGCACTTGAAACTATAAAATTTTTTTTAAATACTGTTTTACTATATTTACAAATTTTTATACATAGTACTTTTGTTATCACTCAATTCAAAATATATTCCAATTTTTATTGTAATTTCTTCTTAAACCATGAGTTATTTAGAAGTGTGTTTTCTAAATTTCCAAACATAGAGATATCTTAGTTATATTTCTGTTATTGATTCTAACCTAATTGAATTGAGATCACAAATGTCTGCTGTATGATTTTAGTCCTGAAAATGTTTTGAGATTTGCTTTGTGGTCTAGTATATAGTTAATTTTTGTAAATGTGGTGTGTGTTCATTAAAAAAATTTATACTCTGCAATTGGTGGGTGCAGTGATCTACATACATACATAGGTATGTAAATCTAATGTGTGTATATATATATATACATGAATGTGCATATTATATTCATATCCATACTCTCCTATATTCTTAATGATCTTTTAATTTATTTGTTACATGATTTTTTTTTATTTTATTATGTTATGTTAAACACCATACATTACATCATTAGTTTTTTTTTTGTTATATTAATCACCATACATTACATCATTAGTTTTTGATGTAGTGTTCCATGATTCATTGTTTGCATATAACTCCCAGTGCTCCATTCAATATGTGCCCTCTTTAATACCCATCACCAGGCTAACCCATCCCCCCACCCCCTCCCCTCTAGAACCCTCAGTTTGTTTCTCAGAGTCCATAGTCTCTCATGGTTCATCTCCTCCTCTGATTTCCCCCCAAAAGGTATATTAAAAATATCCCAGTATGGTTATGTGTCTGCCCATTTCTCTGATAGCTCTGTCATTATCTGCTTTATTTCCTTCATGAGTCTGAGGCTATATTATTAGATGTATACATGTTTAGAATTATTGTATCTTCCTGGTAAATCTTATTTTGAATTATTTCTCTTTATGTCTAGCAATGTTGTTTGCCGCAGAATCTATTTTGTTTGATATTTCTATAGGTACACAGATTTCTTTTGGTTAGTGTTTGCATAGCATATATATTTTTTCTATTATTTTTCTTTCCAGCTTTTTATATCATGTGTTTTAGATGTGCCTCTTCTAGGCAGAATATGTTGTGGTTATTTTTGGTTTCTTTGTGATTGCTATTGTTGCCTTATTTTTTAGCAGCTTTATTGAGGTATAACAGATATACCAAAAAATGCACATATTTAATGTATACAATTTGATGAGCTTGAAGATATGCATACACTCATGAAACCATAACCGCAGTCAAGGTAATAGACATATCCATCACTTCCAAAAGTTTCCTTGTGTCCTTTGTGGTGTGTGTGTGTGTGTGTGTGTGAGAGAGAGAGAGAGGTGAGAATACTTAACAGGAGATCTACTTCTTAACAAAATTTTAAGTGCATAATACAGTATATTGACTATAGCACTCTGCTGTACAGCACATTTCTAGAACTAATTTATCTTGCATAACTGAAACTTCACATCAATTGAATGATAATTTTCCATTTCCCTTTCCCTCTGCCCCGCCCCTGCTTGTGCCCTCTCTCTCTCTCAAATAAATAAATAAATCTTCAAAAAAAATAAAATAGACTCCTAAAAGCAGAGAATAGAACAATAGTTACTAGGGGCCAGAGGAAAAGGAAGACAATCTCAAGCAGACTCCCCATCTCCCCATCGTATGTGGATTCTGATGCGGGGCTCAATCTCACGACACTGAGATCATGACCTGAGCCGAAACCAAGAGTCAAATGCTTAACCAATTGAGCCACCCAAGTGCCCCAGGAGTCTGACTATTTTAATGGACCCCATATAAGTGGAATCATGTACTATCTGTCCTTTTGTAACTGTATTATTTTACTTCACATAATGTTCTCTAGGTTCTTCCATGTTGTCACAAATGGAAGGATTTCTGTCTTTTTTAAGGCTGAATAATATCCCATTGTAAGTATATACCACATTTTCTTTATCCATTCATCTGTTGATGGACATTTGGGTTGTTTCCATAACTTGGCTATTATGAATAGTGCTGCAGTGAACTTGGAAGTGCAATCCCAATTTCAGTTCTTGTAGTATAGACCCAGAAGTGGGATTGCTAGATCATATGGTAGTTCTATTTTTAATTTTTTGAGGGACTTTCATATAGCAGCTGCATAAGAAACAAGGAAGGTCATTATACAGTGATTAAAGGGGTCAATTCATGGGACGCCTGGATGGCTCAGTCAGTTAAGCGTCTGTCTTCCTCTCAGGTCATGATCCGAGGGCCCTGGGATCAAATCCCGCATCAGGCTCCCTGCTTAGTGGGGAGCCTGCTTCTCCCTCTCCCTCTGCCTCTCTCTCTCTCTGACAAATAAATAAATAAAATCTTTTTTTAAAAATGGTCAATTCATCAGGAAGATATAATAATTATACATATATGCACCCAACATCAGAACACCTAAATATATAAAGCAAACATTGACAGATCTAAAGGCAGAGATAGACAGCAGTACAGTAATAGTAGGGGATTTCATTACCCCACTTTCAACAGTGGATAGAACATCCAGACAAAATCAATAAGGAAACAGCAGACTTGAACTACACTGTAGAACAAATGGATTCAACAGACGTGTACATAATATTCTGCCCAACAACAGCAGAGTACACATTCTTTTTTTTTTTAAAGATTTTATTTATTTATTTGAGAGAGAGAGAATGAGAGAGCGCACATGAGAGGGGGGAGGGCCAGAGGGAGAAGCAGACTCCCTGCCGAGCAGGGAGCCCGATGCGGGACTCGATCCAGGGACTCCAGGATCATGACCTGAGCCGAAGGCAGTCGCTTAACCAACTGAGCCACCCAGGCGCCCCAGAGTACACATTCTTTTCAAGTGCACACAGAACATCCTTCAGGATAGAACCCATGCTAGGTCTCAAAACAAGTCTCAACAAACTTAAGAAGATTAAAATCATACCAAGTACCTTTTCTAACCATAATAGAATGAAACTGGAAATTAGTAACAGAAGGAAAACTGGAAAATTCACAAATATCTGTTGCCTTTTTGGGTTTTTTTGTAGTTGTTTGTTTTTCATTTAGTCTGATAGTTTTTAAAACTGAACTGTATAGTTCATTAACATTGAGGGTAATACTGATATATTTGGGGTTTAATATACCACTTATAAGAAAGTGGTATGTTGCTTTCTATTTGTCCTATCTATTCTTTGTCCCCATTTCTCTCCTTTCTTGATCTTTTTTTAGATTGCAGGAGTAATTCTTCATCATTCTGCTTTCCCTTTCTAGCAGTTTAAAAGTTTTAGTCTCTTATTTGTATTTTTGGTGGTCACCTGAGGGATTATAGCATACATCCTTGATTTGTGGAAGTCTAATATTGACTATTACCTTTATCCATCTCCTAAAGTTACTGATGAGTATTCTTTTTTAAGATTTTTATTTATTTATTTAACACAGAGAGAAAGAGCACAAGTAGGCAGAGCAGCAGGCAGAGGGAGAGGGAGAAGCAGGCTCTACGCTGATCAGGGAGCCCAATGCAGGGCTCGATCCCAGGACCCTGGGATCATGAGCTGAGCCGAAGGCAGACGCTTAACCAACTGAGCCACCCAGGCACCCCACAGATGAGTATTTTAAACATTTTAACTTTGTTAACCCCCTCTTGATTCCTATTCTATCTTTGTTGTATTTTAATATATATATTCTAATACTATATTCTTAAAACAGTTTATTGGGATATAATTTACATACCATCCAGTTCACTCGTTTAATATGAACACTTCAGTGTTTTTTAACGTATCACTAAGCTGTTCAACCACCATCACAATCTAATTTTAGAACATTTTTATCACCCTGTAAAGCAACCCCACGCCAGCTAGTGGTCAGTACCTTTCTCTCCTCCTCTGTTGAGCCCTGGACAACTTAATCTACTTTCTGTCTCTATGGATTTGTCTCTACTTCATATAAATGGAATCATATAATATGTGTGGTCTACTGTGACTGGCTTCTTTCACTTAGCATAATGTTTTCAAGGCTCATCCATGTTGTAGCATGTGTCATAACTTCATTTCTTCTTATTGCCAAATAATATTCCATTTTATGGATATATCACATTTTATTTATCCATTCCACTGGTGGACATTTGAGGTGTTTCCACCGTTTGCTTCTGCAAATAATGTTGCTATGAACATCTTTGTATAAATTACTAAATTATTTTTTTATTTACATGCCACACACACACACACACACACACACCCCACTTGGCAAACTATAGCAACAGACCAAAATCAGCCTGTCATAGGCCAAATCCAGCTATAGCCCTTTACATAATGAATTGTCTATAGGGCTTTTTTTGTCACAGTGGGAGACTAATTCCCACAGAGACCATATGGTCCACAAAGTGAAAAAATGTTTACTATCTGGTCCTTTACAAGAAAAGTTTTTTGACTTCTGCTTTACTGTGTAGTCAAAGTACATGAATATTTGCTACTTTCTGCACTTTTCATTCTTAGTACCTCTCGACATTTCCACACTGGAATGATTTTTCCTTGTACCTGGAATTTTCAAGAATTTTTATTATTGCTGATTTTATGCTGGCAAGTTATTCTGGTCTGAAATGCCTGATTGAAAATACTTTGATTTTGCCTTCGTTCTTGAAGGTTATTTTCTGTGGTAAAAAAAAAAAAACAAAAAAAAACAAAAAAAACAAAAAAACTTGGTTGGCAGTCACTTTCCTTTACCTCCTTGAAATTATGTCTCCACTATCCTATCATTTCCAGTATTGCTATTGAGAAGTCAGCTGTCTGTCACTCCTTGAAGTAATCTGCCTTTATTCTCTGGATGCTTTTAAGATTTTCCCACTATCCTTTATTTTGTTCAGTTTCCTAAGGTCTATCTAGGCATGCTTTTTAATCTTTTTTTTTTTATTATTATTTTTTTTTAGAGAGCGAGCGAGAGAGAAACAGCATGAGAGGGGAGAGGGTCAGAGGGAGAAGCAGGCTCCCCACAGAGCCGGGAGCCCGATGTGGGACTCGATCCCAGGACCCTGGGATCATGACCTGAGCCGAAGGCAGACGCTTAACCATCTGAGCCACCCAGGCGCCCTAGGCATGCTTTTTAAAAATCTTTTTTACACAGGGGCACCTGGGTGGCTCAGTTGATTAAGCGACTGCCTTCGGTTCAGGTCATGATCCTGGAGTCCCAGGATCGAGTCCCGCATCGGGCTCCCTGCTCGGCGGGGAGTCTGCTTCTCCCTCTGACCCTCCCCCCTCTCATATATACTCTCTCTCTCTCTCTCATTCTCGCTCTCTCAAATAAATAAATAAATAAATAAAATCTTTAAAAAAAATCTTTTTTACACATTAATGGACTTCTTGAATCAGTATATTATGATGTCTTTCACTGGTTCTGAAGAATTCTCAGTCATTTTTTTCTGGACCAGGCACTAACAGCAATTGTACACTGGGAAAGACAACAAAGAATATTTTGTAATGAATATATACCTTTAAGATACTATAGGCAGTAAATGCAGGTGGCTAGTTACAAACAAGCCCTCTTATGTAATACAATCAGGACTTCACTGGTTTGTAATTCCCCAGAGAATGATCCTACTGAAGTATGCATACTTTAAAACTTTTAAAACTTAAAACATGTAAGTACACATTTGTTTGCCAGTACTTTAATGGAGGACTGAGCTGTGATCCTCAATTATGGACTTAGTGAAGTACCGTATAACACATATTCATAATGGGCTATGTTAAAATTCTGATTGCAGCTTCTTTAAACTAGGGCAAGAAATTAAAGATTGTTGCAAAGAATCTAAAAGCAGAACCCTAATTTATTTACTTTCTCCTATCTTTTAGTTTTCTTGCCTATATGTAATTTAGTCTACCCAGTCTTCCCCAAACTTTTGATTTCATTTTAATAGAACACTTTTCTTTTGTTTTACATGTCTTTCATTACTTCCATATTATTGAACTAAATTATGCATAACTAGCATAAACACATTTGGATACTGATTCTTGATACAACTCAACTGGCAGAAGCAGAAATGTCTAGGTGTCATAGATAGTGTGATCATTCAGTGTACCTTTGAGGATAACCGTGTTGTATAGGGAAAAAAGTGGAGAGATGGGAGTATTGACTGAGATTGGCTTGTCTCTACTACAGCCCTGCTTCCTGAGATTCATCACCACTAGCCCTTGCCCCATTTCTGCACCTTAACTGAGAATTTTAAAAACATTAAAAACCTTCATAGCACAGAGAAAAAATGTTATGCAATGCTACAAAAATCTGAAAAAATAGTACAAAATATGAAAATATTAGATCAGTTTCATTTATGAATGTTAATGCAAAATCCTTAAATAAAAGACAAGCTGATAGAATCCACGAATACATTTAAAAGAACAACACCTCATAATAAAGTGGTATTCATCCCAGAAACACAAGGAATTCAGAGGTCTATTAATATAATATCACAAATTAATAAGCCAAAGGAAATCAGCCATATGAGTCTCTGAATAGATGCTAAAAAATGCATAATTCATTATCTTTTTCATTTTAAAATGCATTCTAGAGGAAGAAGTGAATGTTTTCTTAATGATAAATACCCGAGTGCATGCTTGCCCTCTCACTCCCTATCTCCTGAAGCCAAAGGCAGTTAAGTACCAGGAGAGTAGGCATTAAAGTCAGGATGTTCACAATCACCACTGTTATTTAACATCACGGAAAAAGAAGTCAAATATCTAAAAACGTAAAAAGAGGAGGTAAAATCCCTATTATTTTCAGATGGTGTAACTGTGAAACTGGAGGGTGGGCTACTGAAAACCATTATAGTCTTAAGAGTAGGTAAATGACTGTCAGGCTAAGATACAAAAATCAGTCACTCACCTTCCTCTAACAACAACAGTAGCAAAAAAGGATAAGATGCCTCAGAATAACAGGAAGTCCATAGACTCCAAATGGAAAAACAAAACAAAATAAAACATTAAATCTCGACAGGCCATAAAAGAAGACTTCACTAAGTGGAAATACGCCCTGTTTTGGGGTGGAGAAGCCAACACTGTTAAAGCTCAGTTCTCTCTAAATCAATGTGTAGGTTCCATTTGAGCCCAAGAAAATTCTCAGCAGGATGTGTATTAAAGCTATCCAAGCTGAATGTAAAAGTTCATATGGAAAAATAAATACAAGAAAAACTGTGAGGGCGCCTGGGTGGCTCAGTTGGTTAAGCGACTGCCTTCGGCTCAGGTCATGATCCTGGAGTCCCTGGATTGAGTCCCGCATCGGGCTCCCTGCTCTGCGGGGAGTCTGCTTCTCCCTCCGACCCTCCCCCCTCTCATGTGCTCTCTCCCATTCTCTCTCTCTCAAATAAATAAATAAAATCTTTAAAAAAAAAATTTAAAAAAAAAAAAGAAAAACTGTGAAAACTCAGGGGAAACAAAAAGAACGATGAAGAGTGTTTTTGTCCTGGTAGATATTAAACATGCATTAAGGCTACTGTTTATATAACAGTTTCATACTGGCCCTGAATAGGTAGCTCACAGAATGGAGAGCTAAGAACCACATAGAGAGGACTGAGATGGACTAATTTAGTTTGTGACACCGATGGCATTTCAATTCAGTGAAGAAACGTTCAGTGAATGGTATTTGGTTTAACTAGCTGGCCAGCTTGGAGAAAGAGGGGCTGTATCCTTAAGTTGTTCCTTACATGAAAATAAATTCCAGGTCAATCAAATATTTCAAAATTAAAGTCTGAACCTTGCAAGAAGTAAATGAAAACATAAGACAATGTATAATCTCAGAGGGAGCTGAGCCCCAAATGCAGAAATTCTAAAATAAAATATATCTTAATTTGACCACATAAAAATTAGAAACTTGTATAATGAAATTTACTCTAAACAGTCAGCTGTTATAAAGGACACACTGGGAAAGAATATCTGTAACATAAATTCAAAGGGCTAATATCCTTGAATTATAAAAGTTAATATGAAACCAAAAAAAAAAAAAAAGCAAAATAGAAAGGCATACAAACAGGCATTTTACAGAAAATGAAATAGCAATATCCAGTTATATACGGGAAACAGGCATTCTGTTGCACAATTAGTGGGATTATAAACTAGTACAAACTTCTAGAGGACTGTTTACACATACTTTCCAATTCTAAAAATGCACTCAACTGAACAATTTACCGAAAAGTGGCAAAGGTATAAGTACAGTTATACTTATTAGAGCATTGTTTCTAATGACTAAGAAAAACTGGAAACTATATAAATGCTCATTAAGCAAGGACTGGTTTTAAAAATTGAGATATCCATTCTATGAAGTACTCATCCATCTATCCTGATGGGAGAGGTTAGGAGCACGGCTTTGGAGCCCAACCTGAATGCAAATCCCAGTTCTGCTTATATACTAGCTGTGTAATCTGGCCCAAGTTATTTGCCTTTCTGTACCTCGGTTTCCCCGTTTGTAAAATGTGAGTAGCAGTACCTACCTCCAAGGGATATTGTGAGGTTTAAATAAATTAATAAAGTGGTATTTAGAACAGTGCCAACCACAGCATAATCTTTCAATAAGTGCTAATTATTATATGTTATTAAATGGTACAAATGCAGAATATAGGCCAGTGTGTAGTGTGGTTTCTTGTGTGAGAGGGAGTGAGTGAAAAGTAAGGAGATGATAAAAGATAGATGATAGATAGATAGACAAATGGATAGATAAATAGATCTAGATTTAGCATGGAAATGCCTAACTGTAGTGGGAAGAGACTTTTCATCTTCATTTTATACTTCCTTCTATATTTCCTGAATTACCTAACTGTTGTCAGGAGAGCTAATTGGTGATAACAAAGAAACTCCAAAAATGTAGTGATTTTTTTTAATTTATTTTTTTTATTTAAATGCAATTAGCCAACATATAGTACATCATTAGTTTTTGTTTTTTTTATGGAAACAGGACCTATGCTTTTATTTTTATTTTTTTTAATGTTTTTTTAAATTTTATTTTATTATGTTATGTTAATCACCATACATTACATCATTAGTTTTTGATGTAGTGTTCCATGATTCATTAGTTGCATATAACACCTATAGTGATTTAAAGAACAAAGGCTGTGGGGCACCTGGGTGGCTCAGTCGGTTGAGCATCTGCCTTTGGCTCAGGTCATGATCCCAGGGTCCTGGGATTGAACCCCCACGTTGGACTCTCAGCAGGGAGTCTGCTTCTCCCTCTGCCTCTCCCCCTTTTCATGCTGTCTCTCTCTCTCACTTGCTCTCTCTCTCTCAAATAAATAAATAAAATCTTAAAAAAAAAAAAGAACTAAGACTGTTCTTTCTCAGAACAGTCCAAGGTGAGTGTTCCAGGTTGCCCGATGTGTCTGCTCCATACAGTCATTCAAGGCCTTAGGGCTCCACCATCCTCTAGGGGCAGAGAGTTCTCAAACCTGACTTTCTGTTAGAATCCTCTGGAGAGCTTTGGAAAAATCACGTTGCCCAGCCATACTCTTAATCACTGGAGTGGGACCCAGGTATCAGTAATTATTACAATACTCCAAGGGATTCTTAGGCAACCAAGTGCCCTGGGGCCTAATCATCTAATTGTTGATGCCCAAGCCACATGGGGTTTCGGCCCCCATGAAGGGGAGGAGAGCATGGAGGAGGCCCACCTTCATATAAAGGGCCTGGCCTCTAAAGGTACATATCCCCTGTGCCCCCATTCCATTGTCGCGACCACAGTCACACAGCCACACTTGGCTCCCAGGGCCTGGCCACCACATGGCTAAAATCCTGTAGATTTTGGTGGCCAGTTATCATGACATAGATTATTTGAAAGTATTCTCCTCCCCACCTCCCCAAATAACAAAGACTATCCAGAGGGAGGGATTATGGCCAAATTTTTTCTTTATAGTTTCATGTATTTCGGAAACGCTAGTGTTATTTTTTAAGCTGGAATAAAAGAAACATTTCGTTTTCTTTTTGAAAGAAAGAGTTTCTAATTTAGCAGTGGCAAACCCAGAGAGTAGACGGAAGCTGGCAGGGGAACTCACTCCATTGTTATTTGTCCCTAGGGATAAAGGGATATAAAATGCTGCATCTGGAATTTAACTATATGTAAGATCACATAGTGTATCAGTTAAACCTTCTCGGACACTTTTGAGAGGAAAAAGGAGTGAGATGTCATGACTATGAAGTAAATGTACTTCAAGGCAGCTGTTGACAGTGACATTCAAAACTGAGGCTCAGTGATCAACAAATATGAGGATGGCATCTCATTAGCTATTCCACTGATATAATGCAGACACCATGGGGGTGGTTGTATTAATATTGATAACTGCTTTCTCACTGCATGTGACAGTTTGCAGTGCACTGCCATCTGACTTTCTCATTTCAGTTAGAGAGTAAAACAAAACCTTTTGTATAGTGATTTTTGTGTCACGTTGTTAAAAGGCAGGTTAGAAATTTCAATGATACGGAGCCCCAAACACCGCTGAATTCAGGATCCTCTTCCTCCTCTCGCAGTTTATATATAGTTTATATACGGATAAGCCTCCCACAAGCACCTCAGCTGCTGGTAAGAAAGACTCCAGTGGTTTCCTCTCCCTTCCTCGCCCCCAGGCCTCCCAGTCATGTGACATTGCTTTTTGTGCAGCGGAAGGCAGGTTGTCTGCCAAGCATGGGCTTGGGCTCTGGAGAAAAGATCCCTATTTTAAGAGATACTACAGGCCATAGGTTCTGCTGAAGGAGGTGTGGGTGGGCTAGGACTTCCACCTGTCAGAACGTGATTCGAGCTCCTCTGGAGGGTAGAATGTGCTCTCTGTGCTCAGAGACCTCAGAACCCTGCTTCTCCCTCGGTCACCTCGATTTTCCACGATTACTTCATTTCCATACCAGTTGGAACACTGTAACCCCTGGGATGAGGCCAAGCCATGCGGAAGGACTTTTAGAAGAAAGAACAGAGTTTCTAATTTAGCAGTGGCAAACCCAGAGAGCAGATGGAAGCTGGCAGGGGAACTCACTCCATTGTTATTTGTCCCTAGGGATAAAGGGATATAAAATGCTGCATCTGGAATTTAACTATATGTAAGATCACATAGTGTATCAGTTAAACCTTCTGGGACACTTTTGAGAGGAAAAAGGAGTGCCCTTAATTGCTCTAAGATTGATTGATATAAACTGGGACTGTTCTGAGCAAAGTGGACTTAGTGGTGTCCCTAATTATGTGGCCCTCATTTTCATTCACAGAAAAGCCCTCCTTGGTATGTATTTCCAACTTTTCATGCCCAGTGGGCTTGTGACCCTAGATCTCGGGAGCCCTACACGATTGTTAGAGTGAGTCAGAGAAATTCAGCTCCATCAGGGGACAATTGCCACAACACCCACCTGAAGAGTCTTACTGGTAGGTCACACCTGTGTCAGAGGCAACCCAGACCCTAACCTTAAAGCATTTAGCTCTCAGATCACACATGTGTGCTAAAACAGTCAGGACTTAGTCTGGTTGTTCACTAGACAGGACAACAGGTGTCCAGCCACGATGCATTTGCTGGGCACACTCTCCTTTTGTGGGATTCTAGAACCTTGCAAAACCAGCAGTGATCCTGGAATGCATGTGTGCTGGCTAAACTGAGGTATAAATTCATCTTAGTTTATCAAGGTCAGAGGGCTGAGGCCAAGGGAATGTGACCTCTAATATTAGGCACAGGTATTTCGTGAGAGAAGATACCGCCACAGCAATACAAAATAACTCTGTCCACGAAGCTTGTGTTATTCTTTTTTAAAATTAATCCAGACAATACAATATTATTCAGTGCTAAAAAGAAATGAGCTACAAAGACATGAAAAGACATGGAAGGAAACTTGAATGCACATAAGTGAAAGAAGCCAATCTGAACAGGCTGCATACTGTATGCTTCCTGCTGTTTGACTCTCTGGAATAGGCAAACTGTGGAGGCAGTAAAAAGATCAATGGTTGCCAGCGTTCAGAGCAGAGGGAGGAATGAATAGGCAGAGCACAGAGGCTTGGGAAGGCAATGAGGCTATTATGTGTGAAACTATAACGATAGATACATGGTAGATAATGTTATACCTATGTTTAAACCATAGAATGTATAACACTAAAAGTGAACCATAATGTAAACTATGAACTTTGGGTGATAATGATGTATGAATATATGTTCATCAGTAGTAACAAATGTACCACTTTGGTGGGGGATGTTGATAATGGGGAAGGCCATGCATGAGTGAGGGCAGGGGATATTTGGGAAATCTGTACCTTCTGCTCAGTTGTGCTGTGAGCCAAAAAACTGCTCTAAAAAATGAAGTCTTACTAAAAAAATTAATTCCGATTATTTATATGTTGATTTTCAGGGTTTTCTAAGAAACTATTCTTACCATATACAAAAAAAAATCATTTTTTTCTTCCTTCCTAATCCTTATAAATTTCTTTTCTTGTTTTTCTGCCCTGCCCAAACCCCCAGTAAAATCTAAATAACATGAGGGATCACCACCAACACTGTATGGTTCTTAATGTTAAGGATAACGGTACTAATATTTCACCAATGTGTGTGATGTTGTCTATGGGGAGTTTCAGATGTTCCTTTCCAGAATAAGCAAGTTCCTTTTTATTCCTAGATTGCCAAGAGATTTTAATATAAGTGGGTAATTTTTCTTCTTTCTTAATTAATGGTGAATTACATTAATTACTTTTCTAAGAAGTAAACTAACTTGCATTCCTGACACAAACCCAAACTGGGCATGTATTATCTTTTTATACTGTTTATATTATTTAGGGCTTTTGCACCTGTGTTCACAGATGAGCTTGGCCTGTAATTTCCTAATCTTTTACTTTTCTCTGTTGGGTTTTGGCTTTTGGTACTAACGTCACACTATCCCCATAAATTGAATAGAGTATTGTGCCTTCTTTCTTCATTTTCTTAAAAAGAAAAAGCGTATATAAAATAAAATTATTTGTTTTTTAATTTGTGGTAGAACTCAGCTGCTTGGGACTGGTGGTTCTTTTTAGGAAAAACATTTTACTGTTGATTCAGTTTCTTTAATAAGTGTAAAATGATTCATGTTTTCTATTTTATCTTGAGTTGGTTTTTAGTAAGGTGCATATTCTAGGAATTTGTCCATTCCATGTAACTTTCCACTTAGTTTGCATCCTGTTCTTTATAACAGCATTTTATTCTCTCTCCACTTTCTGTCCTGCATCTATAGCATCACTCCTATTACTATTTATGACTTCTTTCTTCCTTTCTTAAAACAGAGAGTTATAAAATTTTTTTTAATAAAACAGAGAGTTATCTATTTTTTCATTTGTAATAACCAAATTCTGACTTGTTAGGTTATCTCTATTGAATATTTGTTTTCTAGTCTTATTTCTGCGTTTTTTCTCCTTTTTAATTTCTTTGTGCCTTTTCTACTGTTCTTTGTCTAATTTCAATTTATTTTTTATTTACAAAGAGAGAAAGAGTGTGAGCAGGGGCCAGGGGAGAGAGAGGAAGAGGGGAGAGGAAGAGAGAGAATCTTAAGCAGGCTCCCCACCCAGTGCAGCGCCTGATGCAGGGCTCGATCTCACAACCCTGAGGTCACGACCTGAGCCAAAATCAAGAGTCGGATACTTTATTTTCAGCCTTTTGCTTTTTCCCTAAATGCCTCTCTGTGTACCACAGTAGTGATACCCCCTAAGTTCCGATGTCTAGTTTCTAAAATTATCATTCAATTCTAAGAATTTTAAATTTCCATTTTGATTTTTTTCTTTGACCCAAGTGTTTTATTCCTTGAAAATACATTTTTTAAGTTTCCAGACTATGAGGTTTTCCTTATTGTGTTTTTGTTGTTATTTCAAACTTACATGATGCTTCAAGACTGTGGGCCAAATGACACCAGACCTTTGAAATTTGTTGAGACTTGCCCAAGTCATGGTCAACTTCCCTAAATATATGAATTGCTAAGTGGAATGCCCTATGTATGTATGATCATTAGATCAAGCCTTGCATGGTGTTATTTAAATCTTCTATATTCTTAACCAACTGAGCCACCCAGGCGCCCCCTTAATCTTCTGTATTCTTGTTCACTGTTTGACTGCTTAATCCAGTACCCGTCACCTTAATATACTAAGAGAGGCATTTCAAAATCTACCAAATTAATAGATTTATCTGTGTCCCCTTGTAATTCTGTCTATTTATGTGTTACGTATTTTGAGGCTGTTATTAGGTACCTGCAGGTTTACAGTTGTTAAATATTCCCTTTTCACTTTGGCTCTCTGTCCTGCATTTTGGATAATTTGTTTATCTCTGTCCCTTATTTCACTAATTTTCTATCAAGTTATGTTGAATCTGCTATATAACCTGTCCATCAAGCTTGCAGTTTCAAGTATAATATTTTTTTTTCATTTTTGGAAATTATATTTTATTGTTTGAAATTGGATTGATCATCATAGAATCGTCGTTCCTTGCTCATAATTTAAATGTTCTTGTATTTCTTTTATACTTATTAAACATAGTTATTTTTATCTGATTTTTCTAATATTTGACATGTTTAGTGGTCTGATTCTTCTGTTATTTCTCCTAATTCTTGCTCAAGATTATCCAGATTTAGCAGATACAGCCTTAGTTTTGTTTTTGTTTTTGTTTACCAATAAAGGTAATGAGAATTCAGGCTAAAACTCCAAGAAAGGTTTGTGGTTATGACCTGAGGTGATAAATTTTCAGAGGAGATTTTAATACACCCATTTTCAAGTAAAGTTTATTCCTTTTATCACCAAATGTTTCTTTACTGCCCTCTTCTGCATGTTGGGTTTATTTCTAGGTGACTCTTAACACTGAAAATATAACCTATGGTATCCAAGCTTTATATGAAGGGTATCTCATTATATTTCTCCACAGTGATGGGAGCCCTAAAATTCATTTCTGATGTCTTGCATGCAGCACAGTTGCCCAAAGAGAAGGATTATCTGAATTCAGATGAAACCCTCTGGGCAAAAAGCACCTCCATATTTGCTCACTTACTTGAATTCTCATTTTTGTGTCGTGTTTAGCTTTGAAGATTTCTCATTTTCTTTGGTTGTTTTTAGGAGATTATAATTTAATGTATATAACCTACCATACTTACACATTTTTAGGTTACAGTATGACCAAAGTTCAGTGATACTGTCATGGACAAGTCTCTCAGATCCAACCTGACATTTTTTTTTTAAGATTTTATTTATTTATTTGACAGAGAGAAAGACAGCAAGGGAGAGAGTAGGAGAGGGAGAAGTAGGCTTCCCGCTGAGCAGAGAGCCTGACATGGGGCTCAATCCCAGGACCCTGGGCTCAATCCCAGCATCCTGGGATCATGACCTGAGCCAAAGGCAGATGCTTAACCACTGAGCCACCCAGGTGCCCCTCAACCTGACGTTTCTGAGCCACAGCATGAACTCATGGCTGAAATCAGCAGTTCCCTGCCACTCTGAGAAGTCTATATTTAACCAATCGCAACAGCTTTGAGCTCTCTCAGAATTTCAGATACCTGTCTCTTGTGTGTTTTTCATTAATGATTTAGTCAGATTATATTTAATTACCCAAAATTATGAACTTTAAGCTTATTTATTCTCTGGGTCAGAAATCAACAATTCATCTCTCTAGCATTTATTGCACTAGATGCTTTACCTGTGATCGTTAGGGTTTGGGAGCTCTATAATTCTAAGTAGGGCCTAGTTACCAGCTTATTTTTTTATTTTCTTTTATTATGTTCAATTAGCTGACATATAATACATCATTGGGTTTTGTTGTAGTGTCCAGCAATTCATTAGTTGCGTATAATACCCAGTGCTCATCACCACACGTGCCCTCTCCAGTACCCATCACCTGATTACCCCATCCCCCCACCCCCCACCCCTCTGTAACCCTCAGTTTGTTTCCTGGAGTCCAGAGTCTCTCATGGTTTGTCTCCCTCTCTGATTTCTTCCCATTAAGTTTTCCCTCTCTTCCCCTGTGGTCCTCCTCCCTATTACTTATGTTCCACATATGAGTGAAACCATATGATAATTGTCTTTCTCTGCTTGACTTATTTCACCCAGTTTATTTAAAGTGTAAATCTTATTGCCAATCCAATTACATTGGCTGAGGAGAAAACAAAAGCAATGAATTTTCACCGTGCTTATACAGGGCTTCCTGCAGCGAAGCCACCTAAGTAGAAAGGGAAAGGACATATATGTAATACATGCATTCTTCATCTGACTCTCAGTGAATCAACTGCATTTCTTTAGCAGATAAAGATGAGGAATTGATCCCATAACTCTTTCTATAATAAAACACTTAATAAGATAAAAATCAGTTTAAAATCAAAGTGTCTACCCATAAAATAATCCAAAATAATATTGGATCATTTTGAGTGAAGACCCCAATTTGAAGAAGCTGAGCATTATCTTACATTTAATAAACATTTAATGTCTATTAATAGACATTTGAGTTCTCCCAAGATTAGAAAACAAAATCTCTTGGTAGCCCATTTAGAAGCTGATAGGGATTTAGTCATTTATTCAATACCTATTTAATGGGTGGCCACTATGTGCAAGGCACTGTGTTCCAGCATTAGGGACTTGGAAGTGAACAAAACCAGACACAGGTTCATGGACTTCCTGGCCTAGAAAGGGAATAAGCAAATAATTGTGTGATTTCAGTCAGGATAAATACTGAAAGGGAAAGATATAGTGCTATGAGTGGGTCCTCATTTAGACTGTGGGGACAGGGGTGTAACATTTCAGTTCCCCTAAAAGGATGGTGGGAGCTAATCTGACAAAGGCAGATTGGGCAGCAAGGAAGTCAGGAGGAGGAAAAATACATCCCAGAGAAGGCCAGATGTAGGCAAGATTGCTCCTTCCTTATTTCTCTTTCTTCTTCATTTTTCCCTTCTCTTCATTTCAGTTTCCATCTTCACAATAAAACATGATAGTGGTGATAAAGGCAAAGGGAAGAAGAGTATTGAACTATCAGAAGAGTCCCTGCATTTGGGTCTCCCTAAATACTGGTCCTTAATGAGACCTTGGGAGCCAGGGGTAAAGGTACCATCTCCTGCAGTGTACTTGCAAGAGCTCCCCCAAGCAGGCTTACTTTAGATTTGCAGATTCTCCTCATTTTACCTCCTCTTTTCCTTCCTTTTCTCCTGGTTATGACTCCATCTGGCTCCTTGGAAGTACCAATGCCCTGGCTTTCTGGGTTACCACCTTGATAGTTCTCTTAACTATAGCTTTGCTTCTTCATTAGCTACACACTCAAGTTCTGCTAAGCATCCAGACCCTCCCTTCTGCCAGCACAAAAATCTGCCTCTCCAGGCCTTGTACGTAAAACTGAGACAATTTTGGCAAACCTGTTCCTTTTGCAGGTAAGGAAATTTAAGTGACTTCTTTTCTATATTGCCTCTGTCCTCAGTATTTTTTTTTTCCAGAAGAAAATCAATCAAATTTAATCTGGATATCAAGTTATTCCAGCACCATTTGTGCAAAGTTGTTTCTCCCCCTGTTTTGTACCTTTGTTGAGTATCACATGACTATAGAAGTGTGGATCCATTTCTGGATTTGCTGTTCTCCACTGATCTGTTGATTTTTATGACAATTCCACATAGTAATTATAACTTACTATGAAGTAAGTTTAGAAAGCAGATAATGTACACTTTCTAAATTTGTTCTTCTTTTTCAAAATTGCTTTGACTGTTCTAGGTCCATTGCATTTCCAGATAAATTTTGGAATCATCTTGTCAACTTCTACAAAAACACTCTCTGGGATTTTGAATGGGATTGTGTTGAATCCACAGACCCAAACTTAGGTTTGACTCTTAGTTTTACTAACTGTGTACTTTTCATCTCTGCTCACCAATTTTCTCATCTATAGATAAGGATACCAATACCTAACACTCAGGGCTGTAGTGAGGATTAAAAGGGCTGCTCTGACAAGTGCTAAGGGTCCATCACTAGTAATTCCCTTCTGTTATTCTTCGGTGGGCACCACTCACTGGCTTCTGCTCTGCAGAGGGACCATTACTCTCAGCTCAGGAAAGTAGAGAGATGCTGTAATCATTGTGCCCCGTTACTCTTTACAGTAAAACTACCACCACCAAAGAGACATGAGGCCAAAAATTAAATGTAACTAGGTAGAATCAGAATATCCTTATCACAAAAATGGGAAAAGGAGTTGCTTGCCCTTTTCCATTCATTGCAGGAAGCTTATTATATTCCTGACTCATGCCAGGCTCAGTGCTAGGGATCATGGGCATTAAAAGCCCAAAAAAGCCAGTTTTAGCTCCAACACTTGTTTGTGGACCCAGAGCTGACAGAGGAGATGACTTCTCCCTCAGGAGCTCCCATGTTCCAGGCCTTGTGAAGTACAGGAATGTATCCAAGAACCAGTCTACACCTACTTCTAAAAGATGGTTTTAATCTACACTGAGAAGCAAGAGGATAAGTTTAAGCAAAGATCACATTCGAAGCATGTTTCAACTAATTTGGAAAAAGCAGACAGTGCTCTAGCATCCAAAGCAGTATTAGCCTACCAAGGATGGGCCCCCAGAAAGGGCTACTTAGAGCCCCTTCTCAGCAAGGGAGTTTTCCCCATTTGATTGGGTTTTAAACCTTCATTCTGTATATCAGTATGGCAGTTTTTTTCCATCTTCTTTCCTTGCCTAATGCTTTAAAAAATTATTGTTAGCAGTTAATCTATAAATATTTATTAAGCACTTAATGTGTGCCAACCATGTGCTAAAACCTGGGGGCACAGTGTTGGCAAAATACACACAATTCCTGACTCACTGGGGCTTACAGCACTGTGGGAGAATATGACAATGCTTATATGATCACAGAAATGCATGGATATTTTCAAGCAGTGTCAAGGACTGAAGAAGAAGCTTACAAAGATGCGAGCACTATAGGAGGGAGAACTGGTCTGGGCTGGAGGTAAGGTAGCCTTCCCTAATATTTAAGCTGCGATCTAAAGTTTGAATAAGTGTTAACAAGGCAAAGTGGATGCACAGTGGGTAGGACAAGTTCCCAGGTAGAGAAACAGCATATGCCAAGGCCCTGAGATGAGTGGAAATTTGGCCTAAATAAAGAACCCAGAGGTTGGGGTATTTGGAGCTAGAGAAGGGGAAGAAGAGTGGGAAGGAGTAAGGATGAAGGTTGGCAAGTGTCTGATCTGGTCTTGGTCAGAAAGATTAGACCTTTAACTCAATAAATATTTGCTGAGCACCTTCACTGTTCAGGCCCTGTTCTAGGCTCAGAGTTCTCCAGAACAAAAAGTAGAGTCTCTGCCTCATGTGCTTCTATTCCAAGAGGAGCCTTGTCTGATGGTGAATGCAGTGGCCCAGGTTTAGGGTGAGGGTGGGGAGGTGCAAGAGTGAGAAGGAAATGAGTTTGAGAGATAGCTCATGTGTCTTCTGATGGAAACTTTCCATGGCCCACGAGGCTCCCTTGATACATATTCTCATATCTTTAACATTTTCTGTGCCATTGCACTTCATGGTTTATAACTATACATTCAGTTGTCTGACTATTTTCTTAGTATTTTTGTCTTCCCACTCTTTTCCCTTGAATAAGCTCCATGAAGCCAGGCTCCCTGTCTCCTCCTCCTTGCTGTATCCCCAGCACCTGGCACATTGCCTGGTGCTCATAGATACTTAGTAAATAACTGCTAGTTGGAGGAATGCATTGGCTATTGGGAAATGAGGAAGGGATCAAGGATGACTCCCCAGTTCCTGGATCACCATCTGGGAGGAAGGGTGGCCCCATTTATGGAGTTAGAGAACTATAGTGAAGGACCATGGGGAGGATGAGATGAAGACGACAGATTTGTGTTTGCACATTTTGGGCTTAGGGTGCCTTTGCAGTGGTGTGTCAGGTGGGGAGCTGGCCAGAGCTCAGGGTCTCCTAAGTGCATGGATGGTACCTGGGCTAAAAGGAGCACACCAAAGACAAATTGTAAAGTGATGGGAGAAGAGGGCGAGCCTTGTGGGTAAAAATCCAAAGTTCCCCCAAAAGGGTCCACAGAACATCAATTTAAGAGATGAAAAGAAAGGTCTGATAGCCCAGCATAAGAGGGGGCTAAAAATGTAAACCCTTAGAAAGGTTCTAGAGATACTGGCCTAATTTGGACAAAGCATTATTCAGCATGAAAATGATTGAGTCCAGCAGGAACAAAGATAGCAAATGATGCTGTATTCATTCTTGGGACTACAAACAAACTGCTCTTCAAAGCAAGATCAGAAACTACTGCAGAATGCTTTTAAATATTTTGAATTCTCATTTGAGAGCAGGAACAAGTGGCCTAAAGAAAGCAAACTTTAATTCAGCATCATCTGGGCTGTGTAAGCTATACACCACCATGAGTATTCCTAGGGATCCTGCCTGAGGTGTGAATTGCTCTTGGAATCACCATAAAGGCATCAAGGAGCTCCCTCTCCCTCTGCCCCTCCCTCTGCTCTCTCTCTCAAATAAATAAATAAAATCATTTTTTAAAAAAAGGCATCAGGTGTTTATAGCAGCAATGTCCACAATAGCCAAACTATGGAAAGAGCCAAGATGTCCATCGACAGATGAATGGATAAAGAAGATGTGGGGGGCAGAGCAAGATGGCGGAGGAGTAGGAGACCTGGATTTCGTCTCCTCTCAGGAATTCAGCTGGATAGGGATCAAACCATTCTGAACACCTACAAACTCAACAGGAGATCGAAGAAAAGAAGAGCAACAACTCTCTCATCAGAAAAGCGACCACTTTCTGGAAGGGACCCAACAAGCGGCAGATCCGGGGAGACTCACCCTCCTCCCCTGGGAGGAGCGGCGCGGGACTGCACCACAGGGATCTGCTGGGTTTGGAGACTCCACCTGGGGTCGGGTGCCAGAGATAGAAACGCACGGTCACAGGCCGGGTGAGCACAGAGTGCGGCTGGAGACCGGGGAGACGGGAGTGACTGACGGCTTTTCTCTGGGGGCTCACTGAGAAGCGGGGCCCCGAGTTCCCGGCTCCTCTGGGGCGGAGATTGGGAGGCCGCCATTTTCACTCTGCGCCTCCAAAGCTGTACGGAAAGCTCGCAGGGAACAAAAGCCCCGGAGAGCAAACCCGAGCAGATTACTTAGCCGGGAGGGGGCAAGGGCGGGGCAATTCCGCCTCCGGCAAAGACATTTGGAAACCACGGCAACAGGCCCCTCCCCAGAAGATCAGCGAGAACAGCCAGCCAAGACCAAGTTTACCGATCAATGAGAACGGCAGAACTCCAGCGCTAGGGGAATACTGCACATAGAATTCATGGCTTTTTTACCATGATTCTTTAGTCTTTCAAAGTTAATTTTTTTTTAACTGTCTTTTTTTCTTTTTTTTCTTTTTGAATTCTTTTTTTTCCCTTTTTCAACCAACATCTTATTAATCCCTTTTTAAAAAAAAAAAACATTTTTATTTTTCATTTTTAGAGTCATATTCTATCCCTTCAGAGTAGTTACCTGTATTTTTGGCTTATATATATAAGTTGTTCTCTCTTTAAAATTTTGAGATAGTTTCTTCTAACAGATTAAATATACCCTAAATCTCTAGTATAGGGTGTTTTCTATTCCCCTGCCTGATCACATCCTCTCCCTTTTTTTTTTTTAAATCCTCTTCTTTCTTTTTTCAAACAACTTCTTATCAAT
>NC_058403.1:146784423-146832417 GCF_002201575.2 Neomonachus schauinslandi | reverse complement strand
CATGAACAGACATTTTTCCAAAGAAGACATCCAAATGGCCAACAGACCCATGAAAAAGTGCTCAATATCGCTCGGCATCAGGGCAATCTCATTGGTACCTCAATGAGATACCACCTCACACCAGTCAGAATGGTAAAATTAACAAGTCAGGAAACGACAGATGTTGGCGGGGATGCGGAGAAAGGGGAACCCTCCTACACTGTTGTTGGGAATGCAAGCTGGTGCAGCCACTCTGGAAAACTGTATGGAGGTTCCTCAAAAAGTTGAAAATAGAGATACCATATGATCCAGCAATTGCACTACTGGGTATTTACCCCAAAGATACAAAAGTAGGGATCCGAAGGGGTACGTGCACCCCGATGTTTATAGCAGCAATGTCCACAATAGCCAAACTGTGGAAAGAGCCAAGATGTCCATCGACAGATGAATGGATAAAGAAGATGTGGTTTATATATACAATGGAATATTATGCAGCCATCAAAAGGAATGAGATCTTGCCATTTGCAACGACGTGGATGGAACTGGAGGGTATTATGTTGAGTGAAATAAGTCAAACAGAGAAAGACATGTATCATATGATCTCACTGATATGAGGAATTCTTAATTGCAGGAAACAAACTGAGGGTTGCTGGAGTGGGGGGTGGGGTGGGAAGGATGGGGTGACTGGGTGATAGACACTGGGAAGGGTATGTGCTCTGGTAAGCGCTGTGAATTGTGCAAGACTGTTGAATCTCAGATCTGTACCTCTGAAACAAATAATGCAATATATGTTAAGAAAAAAAAAAGAAGAAGAAGAAGGTAGCGGGAGGGGAAGAATGAAGCAGGGGAAATCGGAGGGGTAGACGAACCATGAGAGACGATGGACTCTGAAAAACAAACAGGGTTCTAGAGGGGAGGGGGGTGGGAGGATGGGTTAGCCTGGTGGTGGGTATTGAGGAGGGCACATTCTGCATGGAGCACTGGGTGTTATGCACAAACAATGAATCATGGAACACTTCATCTAAAACTAATGATGTAATGTATGGGGATTAACATAAGAATAAAAAAAAATAATAAAAAAAAAAAGAAGAAGATAGCAGGAAGGGAAGAATGAAGGGGGGGAAATCGGAGGGGGAGATGAACCATGAGAGACTATGGACTCTGAGAAACAAACTGAGGGTTCTAGTGGGGAGGGGGTGGGGGGATGGGTTAGCCTGGTGATGGGTATTAAGGAGGGCACATTCTGCAAATTTCAAGGACTGTGTATCCCTCAGGTGATTTGTTCAAGTTGAGGAGTGAGATTCTCTTGCCAACCTCTAAAATGAGATCCCTTGACAGACATGTAGGAGTGGGCTTATAAATTCAGAAAGTATAACAAATTCCAAATAAGCTGAAGAACTTCAGAAAGTCTTTTTGTCAGCTGTGGCTTTCAGATGCAATCATAAAGCACTAAAATGTTTTCATTACTTCTAATCAATTTAGCTTGTGTCTCTAACTTTGGGAAAAATAATACACCATCCTGTAGGTAAGCTGTCTTGGGCATTATGTTTTATCAAATAGAAGTGATTTGCTTCTTGCCTTTTATAAATTTCCTATGATTTAAAGTGTCCTTTATTTGTTTAAAAGTTGCCTCCAGGGAACCAAAACTTGTTGTATATTCTCATATAAATCAAGTGTGTGTACATGTGTGTGTGCATACTAGGTTTATTTATTTAGTATTTATATCCCTACCAACTTACAATTCTGTCAACTTGCAAATGAGAGGGAGGGTAGCCTTCATTTAAGCAAAAATTTGAAAGAGGCTGGAGCCTGGTAGAGGAGGGGTAAAGCAGGATGCAGAGCTGTGAAGGAGTGTGTCTTTTTTAGGAGGAGCAGAACTGGTATGGCTGAAGCATGGGGTGCACTGCCAGGGGCGGGTGGGGAAGTCAGTGGATGATGTGGGAAATTTAGGAATGTGTAGAGCAATGCAGAGTTTGAGATGATGCAAATTGTGGGGAGGTCTGAGGGTGGGTTTCCATGTCTGTGTTTATTAGAGAAGCACGATTGATCTCCTCTTGCCTTGCTTCCAAGGATTCACCAAGAAGGGATTGAAAACTTCTTGGGGATCAATTTAAGAACTTACTTAGAACTCTTCCTACTTAAGTCAATAAGAGTCTTCCTTCCCTATGCCCCTGTGGCTAAAACTAAGAGAAATATAATCTCCATAGCAAAAGCAAACAAAATAAAACAAAGCTGGAACTTCCCACTACATGTGGAACTGGGCAAGAGGAGTCTCCGTTGCCTTTGTATGATTGCGTATGTCCAGGAAAGGCATCACACAAGTGTCCATATTAGCTTCATTTGTAATACCCCCAAACTGGAATGAGCATATCAATTGTAGTGTATTCATCTACTGAAATACTATATAGAAATGAAAAAGAAGGAACCACAGATACGTACAACAGCATGGATGAACAGACATGATGTTGAGCCAAAGAAGCCAGACACAGATGGACACATACTGTATGATTCCATTTACATAGACTTCCAGAATGGTCAAACTGATCTATAATGAGAGAAATCAGGATAGTGATTGTCCTTGGGGGTAGAAAGGGCTACTGAATGGGAGGGGATACATGGGAGCCTCCTGGAGTGATTAAAATGTCCTATATGTTGACTAAGTGGTGGTCTTACAGGTGTACACATATGTAAACCTTCAATGAGTGTGATACTTCATCTTAGTACATTTTATTATATGTAAGCCCTGTTGCCCTAAAATAAATTTTAAAAAATTAGTTGAGACATTTACCCTGGCTCTGCCACTTAACTGTGTGGCTACTGGCCAGTTGCTGAGCATCTCTGAGAATCATTTTCCTCATCTGAAAAATGGGAATTAATGATACTGAGATCATAAGGTCCTGAAGGATTAGAGAAAGGACGACTTATACCTCCCATGGTGTCTGTCACATCATTGGGAGTCACTTAATGAGAAGAACTTTAATTTCCTTTACTATAATGGTCTGTAGTCCAGAGTCCCAGGCTCTGTGGCTCCAGCTTGGATGGTACAGATAGGAAGTTATGCTGAGGCCCCGCAGGAGCGCCGGAAGGTGGCATTTCCTGTGACAAGGACATCACTTCGAATCACACTCTGCCATAAATCATACTCATAAAAGTATTCCAACTACCCTTTTCCTTGCAGTAGAGAATTTTCTAAGCAGGAGTGGGGAAAATTAGGAGCTTCTAGATGAGGCTTCTGAGTGGTACTTGTGGGAAATGTAAACCAAATAAATTCCCTGACAGATTTGGGGGAGAAAAAAAGTCATTCTCTGAGAATAATGCTAGAATGTGACCTTGTAACCTTGAAAAATAACCACACAACTTGGAAAACCAAATACAATAATAAACTTTTAAAAGCTAAAGAAAAAGAAAACAATTCTCAAAAGCACCCAGAGAGAAATAACACATTTCTTATAGGGGGAGATCTATTCAGGTGACAGCAGATTTCTCCTCGGAAACCATGGAGGCCAGAAGAAAACGGCACAACATTTTTCAAGTGCTGAAAGAAAAACACTGTCCTCTATAAATTCTATATCTGAGGAGGCTATCCTGCAGGAATGAAAGAGAAATCAAGAGAGTCTGAGATGAAGGAAAATGAAAAGAATATGTAGTTGGCAGATACATCCTTAAAGACTGGCTGAAGGAAGTTTTTCAAACAGCAAGGAAATGAGTAAAAGGAGAAGGCATCTCAGAGCATTGGCAAAAAGCAACAGCAATGGAGAGAGCAGACATGTGGGTACACACCATGGACTGTCTTTATAAATCACTTGTGATGACAGGAACAAAAATTATAATGCCATCTGAGATTCAAGACAATGATATTTAAAAGTGGAAAAGGCAAGGGGGCCTAAATGTAACTAAGGTTTCCACGCCTCACTTGAAGTGGGAAAATGTTCATACCAGTAGACTGTGATAAGGAACATATGTATGCTATGTGACCCAGAGCAATCACCACAAGAAGTCTACAATGAGATATTCTCAAAAATCCCATGAAAAATGGGATGGCTGGTGGCTCAGGTCATGATCCCAGGGTCCTGGGATAGAACCCCTTGTAGCATCAGGCTCCCTGCTCAGTGGGGAGTCTGCTTCTCCCTGTCCTCTGCCGTTCCTCCTGCTTGTGCTCTCTCTCTTTCTCTCTCTCAAATAAATAAATAAATAAAATCTAAAAAAAAAAAAGGAAAGAAAAAGAAAACCCTAATGGTAGCACACAAGAAGACAGGAAAGGAGAAACAAAGGATCGAGAACCAAAAGAAATAATAGCAGAAGGAATCACCAAAGCGTTTGCAAAATCAGGGGAAATTCTCCTACTGGATGTTTGGAAAGTTCTGCATCTTCCCAGCTGAGCCCAAGTATGGACTCCAGGACAGTGATTTACTATGTCAAAGGCCCACTCACACGAGGGTGTTCCACAAGGACACAGAAGGAATAGATGTGGCTCCCTAAGTGACCTGAGCTACTCTTAACTTAGCAGCCACCTTAAAAAAAGTTAAAGAACTTGCTTCTCACTATGTGGACTCTGCCTTTCAAAGGATGAGAAAACTTTGTGGCACAAAGGGTTTCAACCCCTCCCCAGCACAGAATGGGGCCGCAGCTCAACCCACTGCAGGGTCCTGCTCAAAGGGGCTGAGACGGGAGGCTGGGCCCACTCAGAGGGTCACCAAGGTGGAGCCTGATATTCTGGGGGCCAGGTGCCAGGACACAGCAGTGTGACTTGGCTTCCCTGGCCATTCAGAGGCCTATCCCCTGCCTTACACTTGGGACCTCTGGTGTTGTGGAAAGAAAATGCTGGCCTTGCCATCAGACGTATCAGCCTGAACCCTGGCTCAGCCCCTACCAGCTCTGTCCCCCAGCCCACCATCCATCAGACAGAACTGTCACTGGCTTGGGGACGTGCCAGGAGTAATAACCGAGGGAGCCCCGTGCCTACTGCAGTGGGCCTCCAGTGAATGCTTATGAGGCCAGGTTCAGAGAGGTGACATGGATAGCTATAGTTCCTGGGAGCCTCAACTCAGAAGGAAAAACGTAGCAGCAAGTGAATTTCAGGGTGGACAGTGAGGCTGGTTGACACTCACAGCTCTAGGGTGGGAACAAGGGAAGCCAGCCCCATGCCCTGAGCCCAGGATGAAAACTGGGGAATGTCGGGGAATCCAGAAAGGGCCACAAGGCATTATTGATGAACCCCACTCATACCATTGCTGTACAGATGACAACAGAACCCCAGCCACTGGTGTTGGACATCGGCAGGGGCATGACTGTCCCTCCAGAGGGAGGACTCATGGAGGAAGCGGGGCAAGTGACCCAGTGTGGCCTTGACCAGTAGGTGGTGGAGCTGGTTGGTCTGGGTTCTGATGCTGGCCCTGTCCGCCCTTGTGTGAGGCTCTGAAGCTTCCCCTCCTCTTTGGTCAGATGAGTGTAACAATAGTCCTGGCCTCACGGCGCTGTGGACCAGGTTCAGCGAGAAGCACTTGCCAGGGCTCAGCCCAGCAGCTGGCCCCTAGTGAGCACCAACAGATGTGAGCTATTATTCCTGCTGCTCTTGTTGCTGTCACTGGAGGGTCAGCCGGGCCAGCAGATCAAGGGCACTGAGAGTACATATGGAAATGTCTGCTTCAAGAAGGGCCGGTATTATGAGACACCAGCTTTTCGTTCTGTCAGCACCTGGTTTGGTTGACAGCCGGCAGGTGGGAGAAGGAGAGGAACCCAGAACAGATGTTGGAACTAGTCAGTCTTTACAAGTTTCCAGACTTAGAATTTTTTTAATCCTAGTTGTTCAGATGGCTATAGCTGTTGGGAAACTGTGTGCTCGATCAGAACTGGCTCAGAACCTGGCGCACAACTGGAAAACAAGCCGAAGCACACCAGTCAATGCAGCTGTGAGCTGTAGGGCAGGGCCAGGGCGGGGGAGGGGGGGGAACTGATACCTGAAAATCAGCAATCGTTACTCTCCAATAGCCTGAATGTTGGCCCATTTCCATTCATTCATTCATTCATTCATTCAGTAATTTCCAGGTGCCATGCATGAGCTGGAGACAGAGCCCCAAACAGGATGAGTTCCTGCCCGCCAGGATCTGAGTCTAGTCCGGAGACTAGGGAGATAGGAAAGCCCCCCCTGTAACCCACCAGAATTCTAGCCCATGCTGGGAGAGCACCTGAAGGCAGTGCAAAGTCCCTGAGGTGTGAGTCGGGGAATCTGGATCGCAGAGTGGAGAGTGTCGCCAAGGCTGGAGCCTGTTCTGCAACAGCAGGAAGAGGCTGGGCTGGGGCTGGGAGGGAGCGCAGGGCCCCGCCCCAGGACTGTCTCAGCCCTATTAAGGAATTTATGGTTATCTTGAGAACAAAAGACTGATACCAGGCACAGAGGCAGACACTTCTCCAATTCCTGTTTGAGGAGGATGCCTCTGGATGTGTGTGGAGAGGGACACACCCAGAGGCAGGAAGACAGGTCACAGCAGTCATCAATGGCTGGGGTAGGAGCCTGGATTCAGTGGTGGCCATGGGAATGGAAAGGCACAGGTAGCTTTGAGAGAGATCTAGGCATGTGGATGGTGGGGGCAAGGAGTAGGGGTCAAAAGAGATGCTGAATGGACGCTGGTGTCATTTCCAGGGAGACAATGCAGAAGGAACAGCAGCTCTCAGGGAGGGTGATGTGTGAGTGTGGGGCTGTCATCCTCCCAGTGTAGATGTCCAGAGGGGACAGGGGGAGAGGGATAGGCATCAGCTCCTTAGCGCCTGAATCCAAAACTGGACTCTAGGTCATTAAGAAGAATGTTTAGCACTTCAGTTTGGAAGCAGTTTGCTTATATTATGTTATTTTAACCTCTCAGTCATCCATGAAGTATGTGGAACCAATATTCCATTTTGTAACTGAAGAAAGTGATGCTTGTAGAGATTGTGAAAACATGGTCTCTTTTTGCTGGTATTCGAAAGTCATCTTTGGAATTAGTAGCTCTCCATGCAGGTTTTTAAAAAAATTGCATTATTGAAATATAGTTGACATACAACATTATATGAGTTTCAGGTGTACAGTATAGTGATTCGATGATTCTGTCCATTACACAGTGCTCATCACGGTAAGTGTAGTCACCATCTGTCACCATGCAGCGTTACAGTATTCTTTTTTTTTTTTCAAGATTTTATTTATTTATTTGACACAGAGAGAGAAAGAGCACAAGCAGGGGGAGCTGCAAAGGGAGAGGGAGAAGCAAACTCCCCACTGAACAGGGAGCCCGACATGGGGCTCGATCCCAGGATGGTGAGATCATGACCTGAGCCGAAAGCAGATGCTTAACCGACTGAGCCACCCTGGTGTCCCTAATTACAGTATTCTGGACTATATTCCCTGTGCTGTATTTTTCATTTCTATGACTCCATGCTGGTTTTTAAGACCCTGAGATGCTCTCCTGGGCATGAGGCAGGGGAGTATTCACAGAGCAGGAAAATTTGGGTTCTAGATTTAGAGTATGCCAAAATGCTGGAAGTGCTCATTAGACTTGTCTGTGGCTCAAAAAACATCAACTCAAACAAGAGCCAAAAACAAACAAACAAAGCTAAAAGAGGACATGAGTCTTACGGAATTATTTTTCTGAGGTTTGGGGGGAAGGTATCATCATTATAGAGCTTTTATACATTGGTTCTGAGAGAGATGTCTCTCTTTAGAGGATGTTTCAGCGCTTATTGTATTGTAATGGCCTTGGCAATGGCTTGTTTATGCAGAATTGCATATGCTTCCGTGAAACCACTTTCTACAGATTTCTCTTTTCTTCTCTAAAATTATATACAGGATTTTCAGGCCAAGGTATGCGTGAATGTGCGAGAAGAGCCTGTGAATCAGTTTTCATGGGACAAGGTCAAGGAAATAGATTCCCATACTGTGAGCACCTCTAATAGTAATACAAAAGTGCTTCTCTCCATGTTTTTGTTTTTGACCTTGGGAAAATTGTTCTCAGGAACTTAGTAACAAGTATCTCATGGGTGTTGCTGGACCTGAAAAGCACTCCATGAATAATGGCTGTATTGAAAATTTCTCCCAGAAAAATCAACGTATTCAGTTTTGTTTCTACTCAGACTTTTGTCTTGCTTGGTGAGCTTTGATACCTCGTACAAAATCCCTGACCTTTCTGGGGCTCCACTGTGACACATTCCTCGAGAACGCCCAGGGGGCTGGCCCATGAGCAGCTAGCTGGACCAATGCTCTGCACTGAAATCTGCTGATTTGGTGGAGGGCAGTGATTGTGTTCAGGTGGCACTGTGCACGTGGACATGGAGGGCCAGGTAACTCCCCCAGATGGCTGGGAGAAAAGGGAAGCGGAGGGGCCTGCCTTTGCTGGGAGCCCGAAGTCCTTGGAGAGAGCCCTCTCCCTGTTGACCAGCCAGACTTTCTACTGAAGGAGGGATTCATCTCCGAGAGCAAGTCATCTCCAAGAGCAAGTACATCCGAGAGCAAGTCATCTCCGAGAGCAAGTACAGGCTAGGGTTTCACATTTAGGAAGCAAAACCTAAGTCAGCTGAGCAGCCTCATTCATTTTTTTTTTAAGATTTTATTTATTTATTTGAGAGAGAGAATGAGATAGAGAGAGAGAGCATGAGAGGGGGGAGGGTCAGAGGGAGAAGCAGACTCCCTGCCGAGCAGGGAGCCCGATGCGGGACTCGATCCCAGGACTCCAGGATCATGACCTGAGCCGAAGGCAGTCGCCCAACCAACTGAGCCACCCAGGCGCCCAGCCTCATTCATTTTTAACTCATGATCTGTCAAACCTGCTCGCATATGTGCTTCTCTGCCCAGAGCCATTTCTGAATAAAAGGCCTGAAGGGGACATCTTCTGTGGCACAGGTGTCTGTCCTTTCTTTCCCTGGTGGAGTATCCCACTTCCACTTGGTGTGTTTCCTGTATGCATATCTGTCAAGGACACACAGTGTTGAGTCGTCTTCAAGTGCGATGGGGCTGGGGAGCCTTCAAGGAGTGCCACAGAAAAGCTCCATCCTCAGATGCTCAGGTAGAGCCCAGGTGGGCATTCAGGAAGAAGTGAAGAAGATTCCTTTGCTTTCTTTCAGCCGTGGTTTCTCAGGTGTAGAGCACAGGAAGACAGGGACAGGAGCCCCGTGTGTAGTGACCTCCTCCCCTCCCCAGTGCCTGTCACTACACCTGCCCAGCACATGATGGGTTCTCAGTAGGGGTTTGGAAATCCTCTTCACCTCTGCTTCAGCCAGACCTCTGTGGATCCCCAGTGATAGAAAACCCAACCCAACCCGAGCTGGCTTAAAGGAAAGGGAACAGGGGGCGCCTGGGTGGCTCAGTCAGTTAAGCGTCTGCTTTGGGCTCAGGTCATGATCTCAGGGTCCTGGGATCAAGCCCCGCATCATCCAGCTCCATTCTTAGTGGGGAGTCTGCTTCTCCCTCTCCCTCTGCCTCTGCCTCTCCCTCTGCTCATGCTCCCTGTCTCTCACTCTCTCTCTCTCTCTCTCAAATAAATAAATTAATTAATTAAAATCTTTAAAAAAAAAGAAAGGAAGAAAAGGGAACACAGTAGCTTGTGTAATTAAAGAAATTCAAGGGTAACTGGCTTCAGGTACTGCTGGACTCAGGGTTCAAACTGTACTTTCAGGACTCACAAGTGTCACAATGCCAAGGTGACAGCCCAGCTCTAGCCCTCCCTTCTGTCAGTCACACATCATCACAAACCACCCCACTCTCAAGGGCTGCACTAGTCCCAGGCATGGCTCACAGTGGCCTGCCTCAGGGTCACCTGTCCCTCCCTGACCTAATCACTGTAGCTGGGAAGAGGGGAGACACCAGATGAAAGCAAGACCCACTCTTACTGCTGAGAGTGAGGTCAAGTCCACCAGAGTGAGAACTGGGAGTGGGGAGAGGCGGGTCCTCGAGTATTTGGGAAGAGGAGGAATGGATCTCAGGCCTTGAATACAAGGTTTCCCAAACTGACCTCACACCTCCTCCGAAGTTGACTAGTGCAGCGCTGTTACTGTCCTTCGCAAGGCTAGAGCCTGACTCCCTGTTCCTCACATTCTCCTGGGAAGACTTGTCAGGCCTGAGGCTATGAACAGATCATGGCGTCCTCCCTCCCTGAGCAGAGAAGGTGGGTCAGCATCCAGCTGCTGCCTACACAGGGGGTGCTGCTCTGAGAACCCCCAGCTAAGGTGGGACCGATGGTCTCCCCAGGGAGGACCATCCCATCCAGCTTAGAGCCACTCAGACTTTCACATACCCAGAGCCAGAAATCAGGCCCCAAGCAGAGGGCAGGACTCTGGGGGGTGGCCCGATCCCCTGCCTTCAGACTCGGAGAATCCAGCCTTATGTAGAGCCAGTCAGAGAAGAGACTTCCCCAAGGCCCCTGCCTGTGCTTCTTCAGCAAGCTCGGGAGTTTTCTGAGACATGTGTAGGCAGGGGCTGGGTGTACTACTCCAGCAGTGGTTACAACTGCCACACACACATTCACACTCACAAACACACAGCCCAGTAACTCATGCTTACACATGTGAACACAGACATGCACTCATGCATATACACACACAGAAGCAAACACACATACACATAGGCCTGTACTCACAAGGACACACACACCACAAGTACCCTCTCAGCCTCTGCCCTGCCTTGCACTCTCTCCCTCTCCGAGTTCCCTTTTCCTCACATACTCAGTATGCTGTCACCCAGTGTCTCCCTCACACACCGCATACCCTCTCCTCCTTCTGGTCCCTCCTCCCCCCTTCCTCCTCCCCTTCCTCCCTCTCCCACTTGCCCTCTTCCTCTTCCCTTCCCCATCCTTTCTTTCACACACATACATAACATAGGTAGTGTCTGTCTCTCTGCTTCGCTCCCGTGCACACACCCCATTTCACTCCCATGCACAGAGGCTGTACAACATAACACCTCCCCACTCTTCCCCTTTCCCCAGACCCCAACACACACACACACATTTCAACCCTGAGCCCTCAGACCTGACCACCGACCTTCAAAGGTTGGCCTCTGGAGGTTTCCTCAGGTTTTCCTCCTCTGGATACACCCCCAAATGGCAGCCAGACCCTAAGCTTATGTTCCAGCTTCAAAAATTGGACTTGTGCTCACACAGAGTCCCTCGGATAAGAAGACTGTGGTCGGTGAAGGGAAGTGATCCAAGCACAGCCACAGAGTGATAGAGGGACGCATGGGGCCCAGCTCTCCAGAACCCTAGGCTGTACCCCCCACATCTCTCTTCTGACTTCAGGGGCATCCCCCCATCCTACATGCTCACTGTGTAATAAGGGAGACACTGTGAGGTGGAGGTCAAATCTAGCGTATGACAAAGGTGGCGGGATAAATAATGTGGAGATTTCCATTTGCAAATGACTTAGAGGGCCTAAGTCCAGCTCCCCTGGGACAAAACCATCATCTAAATGACCAAAGGAATCAAAGACAGGTCTGCTTCAGCTCTGGTCACAGGGGTGGCCATCCCAGGCCAGAACTTCTGCGTGATCCCATGCCAAAAATGGCATAGAGGTGTGTCTGGACCAGCTCCAGGTGAGCTGCTGTGAGAGCAGCCCAGAAAACGGGGTCCATCTCAGAGCGGTGGGGCTGAGAGCATAGACAAGGATGAAGCAACACCTTTGAAATGATAAAAACTTTCTTTGCCAGGCAAAATGACAACTGTAAGAAAAATCTGGGCACTCCGAGATGTAGCATGTGCGCCACCTGGCACGGCCCCTGGTTTACTGTTTGGGTGAAGCGAAACGCTCCACCCATCTTCCTAACTCCTTGCTTTCTGCATCAGTGTGCCTTGGTATCAACAGCCCTGCCAGCACCCGGGAAAAAGGCTCATCTGTTGCCATGGAGGCTTCCAGCTTCTTCAGAGGCTGAGCCTGAAATCGCTGCCTTTGCAAACAGATCCCATAACCAACAACAACAAGTTTGTATAGACGGGAAATTACTTTTCTCTATCATAGCTAACATTGAGAGCTTACTGGGTACTGAATTAACTGTTCTGGCACTCGGTTCCCCTGATGACAGCTCCATAAAGCAGGCATACTACATCTGTTTTACCGACACGAGGCTAAGGAGAGAGGTCAAGGAACTTGCTTATGATCTCAGAGCTAGGAAGTGGAGGAGCCACAGGCTCTGTGGTTGGCACTCCTTTTTATTATTATTATTATTATGTTATGTTAGTCACCAAGATGACTTGGCAGGAAAAAACACCACTGGTCCTTTTCCAGTACATCATTAGTTTTTGATGTGGTGACCCATGATTCACTGTTTGCATATAACACCCAGTGCTCCATGCAGTACGTGCCCTCTTTAATACCCATCACCGGGCTAACCCATCCCCCCACCCTCCTCCCCTCTAGAACCCTCAGTTTGTTTCTCAGAGTCCATAGTATCTCATGGTTCATCTCCCCCTCTGATTTCCCCCCCTTCATTTTTTCCTTCCTTCTCCTAATGTTCTGCATGCTATTCCTTATGTTCCACAAATAAGTGAAACCATATGATAATTGACTTTCTCTACTTATTTCACTTAGCATAATCTCCTCCAGTCCCATCCATGTTGTTGCAAAAGTTGGGTATTCATCCTTTCTGATGGCTGAGTAATATTCCATTGTGTATATGGTTGGCGCTCTTACCCTCTGTGCCGTGATGCTCTCAAGAACGCAAAAAAAAGTAGATTTTTCTAAAGAATGGGTTTGGAAGTACTTGGTTGAATCCTGGTCAGTGGTTTCAATTTTGGTGAGCACATTCAAAAAGCCCCCTCTAAAACAATTTATTCAATTTATTCAAGGCTTCTCTTGAGAGACATTTTTGGCTACATACAGAGGGAGTAGATCTTTCTATTCAAAGCCCTTAAGTCCACCATGGTGGATAATGCTAAAATAAAATCCCCCCCCCCCCAACACCACCTACACACACAAGATCTTTGGCGAGGCTCCCACTCTGGAGGTGGGGACTGATAGCAAATGTGCTCAATTTCCATCCCTAAAGGAAGGGTCCCACAGTGTGGCGTGCTCAGAGCTTAGAACTCCTGAGTTTCTCCGTAGGCAGAAATCTGTAGGGTCCTGGGGAATGCCACAGAACCCATTTGGAGGTCCCTTCTGCTCAAACAGCTTGGACACTAAAAAGGGATTGGGATCTTCTCTTGACAACATGGACAGCAGAGGTGGTACAGACCTTGCCAAAGATGAGCTCAGCGAGTCAAGAGAATTCCTCCTTCCAGCTGGAGGAATTCAGCTGGAAGATTATTAGAGAATCCTGGTGTCCCTCATCTGCTCTCCCCTTTTGGAGCAACTGTGGAAACCGATCCCTTATAAGTCAGAGTTGCTAGCATTTTCGGATGACTTGCATTTGGGCCCCAACGAAGACTACTGCACAATTTCCACTTATTTTTCAACTTAGACAATAACGGCAGCCTTTTCTTGAGATTTCTGTTTGAACAGAAGTACGTTAAGTTCATGTTTGGTTTGCAGAATATAAATTTGTTTCCATTTTTTGAAAAATAGCCATTGATTTTTGCATGAAAAGGAGTGGGTGAGGCCTGTGCCTTTTCAAAGTTTGTGTTTATATCCTGTATACGTGAGGAGAACCCATTTCTAATACAATACATTCCATAAAAGTGTAAGCAGGATTTTGCACATGTGCATTTGTCTGAAGGAGAGGGATTAGTTAGTTGGCAATGGGCAAAAAAGAACTAATTCCTTCCTTTCCTCAACACCCTGGGTTTATCTGTAGGTCCTTTTCCAAGTAAGTGTTGTGTACAGTGTGGGGTAGACTGTGGTTAGCAGAGTGACCTGGGTTCTCATGAATATTCAGAATCACACATACACATTCACACACAGACTAAAGCTAGTGGGATGACTTGCACAATATTCTGCCTACCACTCCACAATAAAAGGCTATGCGCATTCTTCAAAATCTTGCCTAGGTCCTGTAGACAAAAGTGTTCCCAATTCTTTCCTATCACATGTCCTCCTCCCTTCTTGTGTGTGTGTGTGTGAGAGAGAGAGAGAGAGAGAGAGAGAGCACTTGCACGCAGGAATTGTGAGTCAAGATGTCACGTTTTATTTAGCACCAAAATGAGATCTTAAATGAAAAATCTGTGCTGGTTTTGGACAGAGAGCAGACTGGTCCAGCTGAGACCTGGTCCTTGGAATTGCACTGGGCCATTAGGCAGCTTTTAAAATAGAACCTTTCCATTTCTGATGAGCACCTGAATTTGTCCTGCCTACCTAGAAGGGAGCCGAGCAGGAAGGACATTGCAGGGTGCCCATTTGCAGTAGGTGCTGGGGTTACAAAATAAATGTTCTGTGATAGCTCCTTCATAATTTGTGTGATCTGAGAAAAACATTTTCTGTGTTTATTAGTAATAGTCCTTGCAGGCACGATGATACTAATGCCCAAGCACTATGCAAATATGCAAAGTATTGTAATTTGATTTATTACAAGCATGATCTCTTCTGATCCTTTCAACAAGTGAGGGGTGGGGATGATGCCCATTGTACAAACGAGGGGGCATTTCCTCCACAAAGTTTTATTAAGTGGGGCGGCTTTAAATGAGCAGTAGTCCCTCTCCCTCCCTGTCCCACATGCACTGATGGGTTTTTCTCAGCCTGGTTGTGTGAGGTTTCACAGCTGTCCGTCACCTCCCTTCTGGAGCTGGTAATAGAAATAGGAGTTGTCACTGTACTATGCCTTCACTCTGGGATTGCTCTCTGCCTGGAGCCCTGTAGTCTTCCTAAGAAGGATTCCTGGCTCATGCTCTGGCTCTGGGCTTCTCTGGCCATGAGGACACCGAGTACAGATTTGAGGATCCATTCCCTGTGTCCTGGCATTTAATTCTGTCTCAAGATACTTGAACTAGGTCTGGGTAGAAGAACTTGGCAGGAAAAAACACCACTGTTTTCGGTACTTTTCATCATTAAGCAATGGACTTGTGTTTTATTTTACACTTACTGTTATTGATTATTTACTATAATCCTTTATTGTAGGCTGCCCGGTTGTTGTGATTGATGTTTTCAAACAGAACTGGGTCATTTTTGTCCCATGCAGTGCATAAGTTTTCAGCATTCTGCAAGTGAATATTTGTGCGAACGTTAAGAGCTGAATTTTAAAGGACATTTTGAACTATTGGTTTTATTTCAAAAATATGGGGGGAAAGTATTTCTTCTGTCTTTATCAACTGCTTTGCAGAAACAGGTAGGATTTCGTTCTTTTGCTGATAAAACAGAAACCTGATGTGGTGTGAGTGTGTCAGTAGTGGCCTTCCTAACAGACATGCCGCCTCTCTGAGTCTGTGGCTGGACTCCTAAATTTATTCCTGCAGGGAGTGGGAAAGTCACAGCTGAACGTAAGGACATTGACTTACTCTCGGCTACCCTATATGCGGGGTTTTTGGACAGCAACTGCTGAGTCATGGATGTTCTCGGGGATTTCATTGGTTTAAGCATGGATTTTCACAGAGTAGCCACGACATGGTAACTGTCCATCACCCAGAAGGGGCATTCAATTTCCCAGGGTGCTAAAGTTAAGAACTAAATCCCTGGGTCTTTTATTTATTTAACGTTATTGTAACCTAAGGCATAAATGTACATACTTCAAAATGTCAATGAGTTTTCTTGATTTATGGTAAAAAACAAAAACAAAAAAACACTCCACTTCTACTTCCTAAATATAACCATTTTCAACTTATAGCTCTTTTTTGGTATTTATCTCCCAATCTCTAAATAGCTTGCTTACTGCTTACATTGCTTTTTTTTTTTTTAAGATTTTATTTATTTATTTTAGAGACAGAGCACAAGAGGGGGGAGTGGGAGAGGGAGAAGCAGACTCCCTGCTGAGCAGGGAGCCCGATGCGGGACTCGATCCAGGGACTCCAGGATCATGACCTGAGCAGAAGGCAGTTGCTTAACCAACTGAGCCACCCAGGCGCCCCTGCTTACATTGCTTTTTTAAAAATTTTATCTCTTCACTTTCTACTGCAAAAAGGTTTTATTATCTTATAGCTCCGAGTTCCCAACACACACATGCCCCTTCCCTCTATTCTTCCAGTTATTTATAACATAGCCTTTGCTAGATCAGTTTCTGATGTTTTACTGTTGTGACTATATAAAACAGCTTTCTGGTGTTGCTAATGAGTGGTCCATAGCCATTCTGATGTTTGATCCTTTCTTATGTGGCTCCAAAAGTTGATATAATCTTCTCTGGTCTCAGTGGTATAAAATTTCATTGTGATGTGCTTTCATTTGGGTCTTTTTTCTTCCATTGCAGTGAGCTCCTAGAGAACCATTTCACTCTGGAAACACGGCTGTTTCAAACTCAGGAAATTTTCTTGAATGATTTCTTTGATTATTTTTGTTCTTATGTTCTTTGCACCTTCTGGAGCACAGATATGGGACCTCACACATTAATTTTCTAGCTTTCTTTTTCTCCTGAACTCTGTCTGTCCTTTTGTTCTATTTTCTGGAAGGTATCCTTGACTTTATCTTCCATCCTATCTACTAAGTTTTACATTTCCACAATACTTTTTTTTAACTTCTGTTATTTTTATTTCTCTGTTCCTTTTGGAATATGATGCTGCTCCTTCATAGCAGCATCATTAATAATATTAATAAGTTTTAAAGTTTTCTTCTCCTTTAAGTTTCTTTATTCTTTTTGTTTTTGGTATTTATCTTTGATGATAGACATTTTGCTCAAGCAGTCGATGACCCAGGACTGTCAGTTCATCTGAAGAGCAGTGGGCTGAGTGGGGCTTGTTGGCTGGTGGGCTTTCACCTAGAATGATCTGACTAGACCATTTTAAGGAGGAAACTGTCAGTAGGTTTTTTCTTTGGAATTGGTCAATTTCTTCAGAGAGGAATGTTCCAGTCTTCTACTAGGGATGTAAGTCTGAGAATTAGTTAGGGTTGCCCAGGGCAGAGAGGGGCCAAGGTCAGACTCAGCATTCAGTATGCAGGCTTTCACTTGATTCATCTGTTTTCCGTGGGTGTCCCTGCCTGTGATCTGCTTGGAGCCCTGGTCTCAGATTTCTGCATCAGCCTTTCTAGGAATAAACCTTGAGTATTCTGCTGAAATGGATGAGGGCAGTTACCTGGACTGAACAGAGTGTAAAAGAGGACCTAAGGGCTTTAACTGCCTTACCCACCTGCACTCCCACTTCTGAAGGTAACTGATGCTTGTAATTCCCGAGCCTTGCTGGGGTTCTGATGTCTGTCCCAGGCTTCCCACTGCAGCATCAGGGTCCAGCTTTTCCAAGCTGCTAGGTCATTTCCTTACGTTTCATCTGCCTTCCAACTTCCCAGGTATTATCACTGTGGTTTCTGTATGTTATCTGTATTTTAATAGGATTTGGGAGAGAACAGAGGTAAAGTCATGGGTATGATTTACCTTGTTCAGCTGGAAGTCTGATCCTTGACTCCTTCTCCCGCTGATGGGATTTGGGCCACATGAGGACCCATCTAGGAATGTGCAACACCAGTCTCAGGTCGTGGCATGGCACGAGGTGTCCTTTGTCTCTGGAGCCAGAGGGTAGCCTCTGACATCTCATGGTTGGACATGGCCAACCCAGAGAAGGGCAGTGCTGGGGTGATCTGACAGGGTCTTCAGCAAGGGCTTGCAAACTTATTTGACCCACATTAAGAAGTTCGGTTTTGGGGTGTCTGGGTGGCTCAGTCGATTAAGCTTCCAACTCTTGATCTTAGCTTAGGTCTTGATCTCAGGGTCGTGAGTTCAAGCCCCATGTTGGGCTCCATGCTGGGTGTGGAGCCTACTTCAAAAAAAGAAAAAAAGAAAAGAAAAAGGGGCACCTGGGTGGCTCAGTTGGTTAAGCATCTGCCTTCAGCTCAGGTCATGATCATCCCAGAGTCCTGGGATGGAGCCCCGCGTCGGGCTCCCTGCTCAGCAGGAAGCCTGCTTCTCCCTCTTGCTCTGCTGCTCCCCCTGCCTGTGCTCTCTCTCTCTCTCCCCCTCTGTCAAATAAATAAATCTTTTTTTAGAAAGGGGGGAAAGAAAAAGGAGTTCTGTTTAATCTCACAATCTAGGAGGCAAATACGTGCATTTCTATATATAAAACTCGTGTACACAAAAGCAGAAGTCTGGCAAAACAATACTTACCCTTGCCACAAGCAGAGCACTCAGCTATTTCTATTCTATTTTACTTTTTTTTTTAATGATCATCTTGACCCACTAATGGGTCCCAAGGAGAAGTCTGCAAAGCACTAGTCACCTGAGGTCATACCTGTAGCATTATCACCATGATCGTCCTCTTCTTGCTTAAAACTCCACAGAGCTCTCTGTTAGCCCCTGAACAGCCCACTCAAGGCCCTGCTCCAGCCCATCGTGTGCCCATACTGCCTAGGTGCTCCCCCCAGCAGTAACTCCAGTGTGCCTTCTGCCCCCAGCCCAGCCCCTTCCTGATGACGCTTTCTTTGCTGAGCGCCCTTCCCCTAGTGCCTGCACCCAGGGCAGTTCCACACACCCTGGGAGACCCAGACAAGACGTTCGAGCACCTGCGAAGCTTCCCCTGGTGTTCACACAGAATTCCAGATTTCGTGGGGTCAGAATGTGTATCACAAAGCTAAACTACGGTCAGAGAAGATCAGTTAGAAAATTAGGAAAACACCAAGGAGAAAATACGCTGTCAAATGTATCCCACCACCTAAAAATAATCGCAGTAAAGATCCTGGTGTTCATCCTTCCCAGTTTTCCTCAGTCATAGTTACTCTGGGTTTTCCTGTTTTGTTTTGCTTTGATATAAAAGTAGGTTATTAATGTAGGAGTTATCTAGTAATAAATGTCAAATACTTTTATGTAAAAGAATATTCTTCTCGTATATAATGCTTATGGTGTACCGTCACAAAGATTACTGTGGTCTGTGAAGCAATATTCTACTATTTGATACTTAGTTAGTGTGTTTTTGACTTAGTGTGAAGAACTGCCTTGTCCACGTCGTTGTATGTAAGTCTAAATACCTGTAAGTACTTTGACTGGATTCTACATAAGTACATACTGCCAAGCCCTTCTCCAGAGGGAACAAACCAGTTCCAATTCCCATGGGCAGTGGGAATGGCTTTTGAACTACAGGCGGGCCACTTCTAGTTATGGCCATTTTTCAAAATTTCTCTGGTAATTTTAAATTTTAATAGGATAGTATGTGTCAGCCATTTCCTTTATGGTTCCTACCTTTAGGATCATGCTTAGAACAGACTTCCAGAAACCCCAAACTTAGACTGCTTCTGCTTGAATACAAAGCCATCGCAAATAAAAGGATATTCCCCCATTTTCACGTGAAAAAATGAACAAAAGTGTAATTCTTCTGTCCATCTTTGATACGTAAACTTTTAGAGGTAGAGATGAAATAATCCAATGTCTACTCATAAAGTAAACTTAATAATACATACTTACCTTTAAATCACTCATTGTATAAAATCGTATATTAATTGGAGACTTGCCTTTTTCCTCTGTCTTTGCTGCCAGCCTTCTCTTCAGCAGAACTGCTAAGTCACACAATATTGTTCCCCCCCCCACACAGCAGCCGCATTTCCATGTGAGTTATCTTGAATCTACAGATAGCTCTGTCACCGACATTTTAATTCAAGCCACAAAGAGTCTCATCACGTTAGCTTTTAAAACTATCCTGAAGGTTCTATCTTGTTCTCCACAATGATGCAATTTACTCTATATTTTTAAGGTTTTACTTCTACTAAGGATGTATATGCACAGGGTTTAAAAGAGTTTTGTTGTAAAAGACAGAATCTTTCGACTTTTCTTCCTCACCTCTCCCCCACCCCTCCCTCCGCAATCCTCTACAGCAACCACTTTGATCTCTCTCACTTACTTGCTTGATAAAATTGTTCTCCCTGACTCTTTCTGATATGCCTTGTTCCTCATTAATTGCTCAGTTTTAAGCATTCCCTGTTCCTTTCCACCACGGAACAGGAGTTAGCCTTCCACCCCACACCTCCCTCCCTTCCCATCCCCTCACTTTTCAGGAAAGCCCACACCAGGATTCAGTGTCTCATTGTTATGTCTGCATAAATGCTCTTCCCAGCTGAGCCATGCATTAAACTGTGGTGAATGTTTTCCTACTCCTTTTTAAATTTTTTTAACTGCAAAATGTGTCGTACATACCGAAGAGTGTATAATACGTGTTTGTGTTGTTTAAAGGAGAATAATAAAGAGAATACCTGGAGTAAGGAAAAACACCTTTCCTCAATCGCATTCCCCTTCCTCTCCCCAGAGGCGTCACTCCTTAATTTTGTGTTAACCATCCCTTCCTTTATGGCTTTATTTAACACTTTCATAGATACTCCTGAACAACGCTAACTGAGAAGGTCAAGTTAGAAGAACTGCAGTGCAAAAGCAGTGTCCTCTTAAGGGGTCAAGGAGCCCATGGGCACGTTGGGTAGCCCACTGGATGTAAGACAGCCTGCCTGCCTGCTTACACACAGTGCTGCGCAGCAGGCTCCCGGGCTGTCTCTCCTGCATGTGAAAAGAATACAGAACAGCTGGAAACACCACAACACAATTAGATGTTTTATTTCTTTTCCAACAGAAATTAAGAGGAATTTTTGATGGGGGGGGGCACGTAGGTAATCTAATTTGCTAGTGGCCTCAATTTTCATGTTTATATATTTGCTATAAATGCCTACCTTTATAAAGTCAGAGAATTTTGTCTGAACGGTATCTACTCTGGGGCATCTGTTGAGGTCTTTTTTTAGGTCTGGAATGTGATTCAGTTTTATGAATCCTCCTGGCACATTTGAGGGAGGGAAACGTGCCCTTTCTGTTTCAAAGATATCACATTTTATACATACTTTTATTTGTATATATGTTTTTGACCCAAGTTGATGATAGTCACTTTCTCTCCATTGCTATTTACATTTCTCTGTTTGCTCTGTCAAAAAGAGAGAGCACTTTTCAAGTCCTCCATTGTGAGGTTTTAAATGTCCCTTGGCTTTCTACAGATTCTGTTTTAGATATATCAGTTTTATGAATCAGCCTATTATAAGCCTCATTATGGGTCATTCCCTTTATCAGTGGAAAAATAACTGTTTTATTTAATGGGTTTTTCTTGAATTTATTTTATCTGGCTTGTTCTCCTTTTGTCTGTGTGTTCACCTGGTGCTCTGTGGCCTTTTCCTCCATTCTTAATCTTCTCTTTGATTTTTTTGACATGTTTCTTGTCAACAGCATATAATTGGGTTTTGATTTTTTTATTTCTCCAAGCATCTGTCTATTAAATAGGGGCTAGACCTATTGACATGTCTTAGGATAACTTCCATGTCTCTTACTTTTTTATGCTTCATCAGTATGCTATTAGTACAGTCCACAATCTCAACTTTTTTTCATTGGATAGCGATAGGGTGAGTAGCAACTAGTTGGATACCAACATATTTCCCCATGCTTCAAAAATTCTGCAAATAGTTACTGAATCCCTGCTGGGTACCAGGTTCCAGGCCAGACTCTGGGGACACAGCAGAGACCATGACACAGCTCCTGCCCCATAAACAGGGCTGCCTTTACAGTCGTAGTTACCTTATGGCCCCAAGCTTGGTTTAATGCTCTGCTGCTGTTGTTTGAAATATTTAATTTTTTAACAAGGGGACCTACATTTTCATTTTGTACTGAGCTGCACAGATTATGTGGCTAATCCTGCCTGTAAGAACACAGAGTTGTGTGAGAGACAGAAAACAACAAATTTCAGTATGGAGTAATAAATGCCCTAATAGGAATCAGGAGAGGGGACTATGACCTCACAGGGGGCTTCTTGGTAGTCTGGAAGGCATTCAGGATGTAGCTGACCCCTGGGCTGAGTCAGATGAAGAGCAGGAGTCACCCTGAAGGAAGGGAGGGGGCAAAGGAAACTGCAGGGACAAGGCCAAAGCCTTTAGAGAGGATGAAGTCTGTGGCCAGAGCACAAATTATAGGTATCCCTGAACAAAGCTAACTGAAAGCATCAAGGTCAAAAGAGTTATAATCTCAAGTAGGAGCAAGCATCAAAAAACATGCCGGATATCTATACTAGATGTTAAACTGGCTGCCTATCTGCATTTTAAGTCTGCTAACAAGCCCTTTCTAGAATTGACAGATCTTATACTAGGTCTTATACCAGGGTAACCAGAAGTCAGTCTGAGGGAGAGAAACAAATGAAGATCTCTGAGGACTTGGAACACCATCATAGAAGAGTCCACCCTTATCCTGATTTAATGGGAAGCCATCTTTCTGAAATGCCAGACTGACCACATTAGTGTCCCTCATCAATTGGAGAGTGCTCATCTGGCTTCAGCATGGAGCTTACCTTAGAGGGTGAGGGAGTAGCTGGGCTGTGAAAAGGCCATGCATGGTCATCCGGGTGGGGGTGATGGCAGCTGGGAAGAATGTGTGGCAGAGCAAATGAAGTAATAGCCTGGTTTCAGTCAAATGCAGGACGGAAACGCTGTAGCACTTACTTAGGACTTAGCTGTGGTTGTAAGAAAGGGGTGAATAAAAAATGACAGGGGTGGGGTGCCTGGGTGGCTCAGTCGTTGAGCGTCTGCCTTTGGCTCAGGTCATGATCCCAGGGTCCTGGGATAGAGCCCCACATCGGGCTCCCTGCTCAGCGGGAAGCCTGCTTCTCCCTCTCCCACTCCCCCTGTTTGTGTTCCTTCTCTCGCTGTGTCTCTCTCTGTCAAATGAATAAAATCTTAAAAAAAACAAACAACCAAAACAACAACAACAACAAAATGACAGGGGTGCTCTGCAGTCACCAAGGCAGGAGCTGTAGGACCACAGGCATGCTTGAGTGAAAAAAGACAGTGCATTGAATTTGAGGCACGTTGTGTCTGGGATGAGAGCCACAAGTGGAGACATGCAATGAGCAGGAGGTCGGATTTTAGCAGAGAGAAGGGATGGCAGCTGAAGCCACAAGGGCGTCCCTGGATTCACTGTGATGCTCGTCCTTGGAGAGTTCATGGATGGGGTCTGAGAGTACTTAACAGTCAACGGATAGGGAGAGGGGCAGACTTTACGAAGGTCTGAGATTGAGAAGGAAGAGCCAGAGACAAAGGAAAAGCAGCATTTTGGAAGTCAGAGTATCTTGGAAGCCAAAGGAAGAAAAACATTTCAGAAAACAGTGAAGAGGTCAAACACATCAACTATGGGCTGAACCTGCATATGAGCTAAGGTATGCACCCCAATGTTCACAGCAGCAATGTCTGCAATAGCCAAACTGTGGAAAGAGCCAAGATGCCCTTCAACAGATGAATGGATAAAGAAGATGTGGTCCATATATACAATGGAATATTACTCAGACATCAGAAAAAATGAATACCCAACTTTTATATCAACATGGATGGGACTGGAGGAGATTATGCTAAGCGAAATAAGTCAAGCAGAGAATGTCAATTATGATATGGTTTCACTTATTTGTGGAACATAAGGAATAGCATGGAGGACACTAGGAGAAGGAAGGGAAAAATGAAGGGGGGGACTCGGAGGGGGAGACGAATCATGAGAGACTATGGACTCTGAGAAACAAACTGAGGGTTTTAGAGGGGAGGGGGTGGGGGTATGAGTTAGCCCGGTGATGGGTATTAAGGAGGGCACGTACTGCATGGAGCACTGGGTGTTATTCGAAAACAATGGATCGTGGATCACCACATCAAAAACTAATGATGTATTATATGTTGACTAACATAACATAATAAAATTTAAAAAAAAAGAGCAAAGTGGCCCTTTGACTTGGGAGGGAGGCAGGGGATTGTCTGCAGGGTGAGGAAGTTGAAATGGACTAGAGCTCCTGCCTACTAAGGAGAGAGGGGCAATATGTCTTCTGGGTACTGTATGATGCTTCCACATCTGGAGCCCTGCTGACCCTGGAAGGACTGCTAATTCCTAAAGATACTTAACAACTCACCTGCGGGTACACCTTGCAAATGCAAACCAACCCATCCAGAGTCCCCAGCCACAATCGGCTCTCACACTGGGCTGCTGTCCCCTGCACTAATCACCCCAGAGCCAAGATCCAGACAACTAGAGACAGTCTCTATGCCCAGAACCCCCAAACTAACCAATCCTAAATTGCCTCACCCATTCCTTCCCATGGCAACCACAACACAGCCCTCACCCACACTTTCCTTTCAGTCCCTCTGCCTCCTGACCCTCCCTGGTGCTTCCCCGAAACCCTGTGTGGCATGGCATGCCCCCTCCTCTTGGGAGCTATCAATCTTTGAACAATAAACTACCTGTTCCATATCAGTTGTCTCCCAATCTGTTGGCCTCACTATGTCTGAGCAATAATAAAGCTTACATTTTAAAACAAGAGGGAAATGTAGTGATGGAGAGGGGCTTGGAGTTTTTTTGTGTGTGTTCACTTTTAGCAGACAAGAAAGGCTGAGTATAGGTCAGTGCTGACTGGAAAATGCCAACGTCAGGGTTGTTAGTTACATGTGGACAGGATGGAGGAAGCCATGCTTGAAGGCGCTATCAGTGAGGATGTAAATTGGTATAGCTCCTTTCTTTGGAGGACAGTTTGGCAACAGCTACTAAAATTATAAATGCACATAATCTTTGAGCTAGGAATACATGGTAGAGAAATGTACCTATACCTAAGAACATTCATTGCAATATTGTTTGTAATTGCAAAACACTGGAAACTATCTAAATGTCTCATTCAGTGCTACAAATACAGTATGGTACAGGCCTCTAGTAGAATATTCTATAGGGATGGGAGAAAAAAGAATGAAGTATTTCTATATGTGCTGATATGGAGCTGTTGATATGATGTTATATATCTATCTATGGCCAGAAATTTGGGGGGATATGCAAGAGAAAGTGGTTGTCCCTACTGTAAGACTGAACATCTGAAGAAGGAAGAAGACAAATATCTCCTTCTTACTTACCGGGTACATTTATACATTTTTAATTTTAAAATAAAATTAGTATTTTAAGCTATATATCCAGAGTTAAACTCTAAGAACTGCGCCAGAAAACACCTTAAAGATCTTCTACTTCCATCCCTTAATTTCAGAAGAACCTGAGGCTTACTACGTCCACAGTCACTCAACTTAGGCTTAAGAACAAACTTGGAATGAGATTTCCTAACCCCCTATTCAGGTGTTCCTTCTTCTAGGTGATGCTCTTTGCTGTGGAATTTACTTGGCTACTTTACAACAGAGAGTATGGCCCCAGTGGGCCTCCATAAAGAGAGCGCATACAAAAAACACCAAAACTGGGCTCCGAGGGTCATCTCCTCCTGCCATCCTCACCCTGCCATAGTGACAGCCACAACAGTGCAGCTGTCAAAAATTCTACAGAGTGACCTGGGTGGGTGGAACAGGAGTACAAATTAACGCAGACTAGAGAAGAATCCAAATTCTCAAGTGTCATTAAAGGAGCTGGCTGTAAGTTTCACATGGCACCCAGAGGGCTCCTTGTAGATGGCCATCCTTCTGGGTTTCCAGCCACATCTTCTACCTGATCCCTGAAAGAGCAGACAGTCACATCTCTCTAATGTGTGTCCTCTTGTCCCTGGTACTGGGATCTCCTGGCACCCTGACCTTAAGGCAGGCAGAAGCATTAATGTCAGGTAGGCTCTCAGAAAATAGGGGGTGGTCTTATGTGCCCCAAGGAGCAACTTATACTGCCTTCTTCTCCACCTGACAGCCCAGGACGCATCGTTGGTAATGCCATCTTCAGAAACTTCTAGGTGGACGCCATCCCTTACTCAAAGAAACTCCTCCTCACCTTCCCTAAAAACAACTACATAAGAATCTCCTTCATTACTCTCTTGCCCCTGGGGGTAGAGCAAGAAGAGGGCTCATTGCTTCTAACACTTTATTCTCTCTACAGTCAGCAGTCTTTGGCTCAGCCCCATTTTGCCTGATCCAGAGTAGGAAGGGTCTATCTGTTTGCATCTTTGTCTCAGGTTGAGAGGTGCCATTTTTAACCTAGAGGTTTAGAATATGACATCTAAGATTTTGACAGACTGCAAAGGATGCTCACAGAACTGGAGAACAGAATAGAACATGTTATATAGAGATCGCAGGTTCTTAGCTTCAAATCAATTCACAAATGTACTACATCAAAATAAAAAGCTTTTGCACAGCAAAGGAAATCATTAACAAAACAACAAGGCAACCTACTGAGTGGGAGAAGATATTTGTAAATGATACATCTGATAAGGGGTTAATATCCAAAATATATAAAGAACTTAGGAGAGGAAGATGGCAGCAGAGTAGGAGGACCCTAGGCTCACCTTGTCCCATGAACACAATTAGATAACAATCAAATCATCCTAAATACCCCAGAAGTTGACCTGAAGACTGATAGAACAAACTCCACAACTAGAGAGAGAGAAGAGGCCACACTGAAGAAGGTAGGAAGTGAGGAGATGTGGTTTAGGGGAGAAATGAATTGTGGGTGTTGTGGAGGGGAGAGAGCCATGATCACAAAGAAGGGAGAGAAAGAGAGAGAGGAGCACACAGGGGAACACACAAGGAGAATGTTTTCACAAAACCACTCACTTGGAAAACCAGAGAGACTGAATTTCGTGAGTTCTTGCAGTCAGCGGGGCTTAAAACCTAGAGTTTTAAAGGTCAACTGGGTTGGCTGGGATGGAGCCTAGAGAGCACTGTACTGCTCCTGGAGAGAAGGCAGGGAAACAACCTAGGGACAGACACTATGGAAACAGTAATCTGAAGAGCACCTGGGGCACACAGTGGGGAGATTATTTGCTCTTCTTGGAGGATGTCCCTGAGAGGCAGCATTCACCGAGACACCTCTCCAGGCACAAAGGAGCTGGCCAGTGACATTTCCTTCCTCCGCCCCTCAGCATAAACACAGAGTCACCTGCAAGAAGCAGCACAGACCCTACACTGGCTGCTTAACTTGCTTACATCAAGCCCTACCCCACTGTGCTCTGGTGGAACTACCCTTCAGAGTCAAGCTTGTCTCAGTCCCAGTGCAGTGGGCCCCTCCCCCAGAAGACCAGCATAAACCCCTCCACACACCACGTTTCCTGACCAGAGAGTTCTGCAGGACTTCAGTTCCAATTGAGGTGGTAACAGGTCTCATTTCACAAGCAGACCAGAGCACACCTCATTAAAACTCCCCACATTCAGGCAGGAACGAAACACTACCCACATCAGGCAAAGAGAGCCTCTGCACACAGCTGACCTAAAGGATAGAGAAGCCAAAACACAACAGCAGAGCACACGTTGCACACACTGGAGACAGTCCCTGAAGCTCCAGGCCCTGGGCACTACATGACCTCTTCTTCATAAGGCCATTACTTTCAAGAGCAGGAGACATAATTGGTTTTTCTAACATACAGAAGAAGGCAGAGACTTAGACAAAAGGTAGAGACAGAGGAATTTATCCCAAATGAAAGAACAAAATAAGGCCATGGCCAGAGATCTAAATGAAACAGATCTAAGTAACATGCCTGCTGGAGAATTTAAAGCAACAGTCATAAGGTTACTCCCTGTGGTTGAGAAAAGAATAGAAGACATCAGTGAGACCCTTACCACAGAGATAAAATAGTTTAAAAAGAATCAATCAGAGATGAAGAGTATAATAAACAAAATTGGAAACAGGCTTGATGCACTGAACAGCAGGCTGGGAAGCAAACGATGAATTAGTGACCCAGAGGACAAAATAATGGAAAGTAATGAAGCTGAACAAAAGCGAGAAAGAAGAATTATTGCAACACAAGAATAGACTTAGGGAACTCAGTGACTGCATCAAACGTAATAACATTCATATTATAGGAGTTCCAGAAGAAGAAGAGGAAGGAAAGGGGGCAGAAAATTTATTTGAAGAAACAGTAGCTGAAAACTTCCCTAATCTGGGGAAGGAAACAGACATCCAGATCCAGGAGGGCATCAAAATCAACAAAAACAGGCCAATACCAACACATATTGTAATGAAATTTGCAAAATATGATAAAGAAAAAAATCTTAAAAGCAGCAAAACAGGGGCACCCGAGTGGTTCAGTCAGTTAAGCGCCCAGTTCTTGATTTCAGCACAGGTCATGATCTCAGGGTCCTGGGATCAAACCCTGTGTCAGGCTCCATGCTCAGCACAGAATCCGCTTGTCCCTCTCCCTCTGCTCCTCCCCCGGCTTGTGCACTCTCTCGCACTCACTCTCTCAAACAAATAAATAAATAAAATCTTTTTCTAAAAAAAGGCAACAAAACAGAGGTCCTTAACTTACAAGGGAAGACCCATAATACTATCTGGAGATTGCTCAACAAAAACATGGTAAGCCAGCAGGGAGTGGCATGATATATTGAAAGTGCTGAATGGGAAAAATCTGTAGCCATGAATACTCTATCCAGCAAGGCTATCATTCAGAATAGAAGGAGAGATGAAGAGTTTCCCAGACAAACAAAAATTAAAGGAGCTTGTGACCACTAAACCAGCCATGCAAGAAATATTAAACGGTACTCTTTGAGTGCAAAGGAGAGACCAAAACTGACAAAGACAAGAAAAGATCAAAGAAATCTCCAGAAACAATGACAAGTGATAAAATGGCAAAAAATACATATGTATCAATAATTACTTTGAGTACAAATGGACTAAATGCACCAATCAAAATACATAGGGCATTAGAATGGATAAAAAAATAAGACCCATCATTATGCTGCCTACCAGAGACTCATTTTAGACCTAAAGACACCTGCAGATTGAAAGTGAGGGGATGGAGAAACATTTATCATGCAAATTGATGTCAAAAGAAAGCCAGAATAGCAATGCTTATATTGGACAAACTAGCCTTTAAACCAAAGACTGTAACAAGAGATGAAGAAGGGCTCTATATAATCATAAAGGAGACAATCCAACAAGAACATATAATAATTGTAAATACTTATGTATCCAACATGCAAATATATAAAACAATTAATAACAAGCATAAAGGAATTAACTGATAATACAGTAATAGTAGGGAACTTTAACACCCCACTTATGTCAATGGAAGATCATCTAAACAGAAAATCAACATGGAAACAATGGCTTTGAATGACACACTGGACCAGATGACTTAACAAATATATTCTGAACATTCCATACTAAAACAACAGAATACACATTCTTTTCAAGTGCACATGGAACATTCTCCAGACTAGATCACATATTAGGTCAAAAAACAAGCCTCAATAAATACAAGAAGATTGAAGTCTTACCATGCACCTTTTCTAACCACAACACTATAAAACTAGAAGTCAACCACAAGAAAAAATTTGGAAAGACCACAAATACATGGAGGTTAAACAACATGCTACTAAACAATGAATGGGTCCACCAGGAAATCAAAGAAGAAATGAAAAGAAAAAATACATGGAAACAAATGAAAATGAAAACACAGTGGTCCCAAACTTTTGGTATGCCTCAAAAGCAGTCCTAAGAGGGAAGTATATAGTAATACAGGCCTACCACAAGAGGCAAGAAAAATCTCAAATAAACAACCTAAACTTACACCTAAAGGAGCTAGAAAAAGAGTAACAAATGAAGTCTAAAGCCAGAAGAAGGAAGGAAATAATAAAAAGAGCAGAAATAAATGATACAGAAACTAAAAAAAGTAGGACAGATCAGTGAAACCAAGATCTAGTTCTTTGAAAAAATTAATAAAATTGATAAACCCCTAGCTAGACTTATCAAAAAGAAAATAGAAGGGACCCAACCAAATAAAATCACAAATGAGAGAGGAGAAATAACAACCAACACCACAGAAATACAATTATAAGAGAATATCATGAAAAAGTATGTGCCAACAAATTGGACAAACTGGAAGAAATGGAAAAATTCCTAGAAACCTTAAATTACCAAAACTGAAACAGGAAGAAATAGAAAACTTAAGCAGACCAATAACCAGGAAAAACACTGAATCAGTAATCAAAAAACTCCCAACAAACTAAAGTCCAGGACCAGATGGCTTCACAGGTGAATTCTACCAAACATTAAAGAAGAGTTAATACCTATTCTTATCAAATTATTCCAAAAAAATGGAAAAGGAAGGAAAACTTCCAAACTCATTCTATGAGGCCAGCATTACCCTTATTCCAAAACCAGATAAAGGCATCACCAAAAAAGAGAACCACAGGCCAATATCCCTGATGAACATGGATGCAAAAATTCTCAATAAAGGGGCACCTGGGTGGCTCAGTCATTAAGCGTCTGCCTTCAGCTCAGGTCATGATCCTGGGGTCCTGGGATCAAGCCCCGAATTGGGCTTCCTGCTCTACAGGAGGCCTACTTCTCCCTCTCCCACTCCCCCTGCTTGTGTTCCCTCTGTTGCTTTCTCTCTCTCTCTGCTAAATAAATAAATAAAATCTTGAAAAAAAAACTGAACAAGTTACATTTAAAAAAAACTTCTCAATAAAATACTAGCAAACAGAGTTCAACAGTACATTAAAAAAAAAAATCATTCACCATGATCAAGTGGGATTTATTCCTGGGTTGCAGTTGTGGTTTAATATTTGCAAATCAATCAACATAATACACAATATTAATAAAAGAAAGGATAAAAACCATATGATCGTTTCAGTAGATGCAGAAAAAGCATTTGACAAAGTACAACATCCATTCATGATAAAGAAAAACCCTCAACAAAAGGTGGGTTTAGAGGAAACATACTTCAACATAATAAAGTCCATAAATAAAAAAATTTAAAAAAAAACCCACAGCTAATATCATCCTCAATGGGGAAACACTGAGAATGTTTCCTCCACAATCAGAAACAAGACAGGGATGTCTACTCTCACCACTGTTACTTAACATAGTACCAGAAGTCCTAACCACAGCAAACACCACTGTTACTTAACATAGTACCGGAAGTCCTAACCACAGAAAAAGGAATAAGAAGGCATCCAAATTGGTAAGGGAGAAGTAAAACTTTCACTGTTTATAGATGACGTGATATTACACGTAGAAAACTGGAAAGACTCCACCAAAAAACTGCTAGAACTGATAAACGAATTCAGCAAAGTGCCAGGATACAAAAATCAATGTACAGAACTCTGTTGCATTTCTATACACCAATAATGAAGCAACAGCAAAAGAAATTAAGGAATCGACCCCATTTACAATTGCACCAAAAACCATAAGATACCTAGAAATAAGCCCAACCAAAAAGGTGAAAGATCTGTACTCTGAAAACTATAAAACATTGATGAAAGAGATTGAAGATGACACAAAGAAATGGAAAGACATTCCATGCTCATGGAATGGAAGAACAAAATTGTTAAAATGTCTATACTACCCAAAGCAATCTACACATTTAATGCAATCCCTTTCAAAATACCAACCAGCAGCATTTTTCACAGAGCTAGAGCAAACAATCCTAAAATTTGTATGGAACCATAGAAGACCTTGAATAGGCAAAGCAACCTTAAAAAAGAAAAGCAAAGTTGGAGGCATCACAGTTACAGACTTCAAGTTATATTACAAAACTGTAGTGCTCAAAACAGTATGGTACTGGCACAAAAATAGACACGTAGATCAATGGAACAGAATAGAAAACCCAGAAATGAACCTATAACTATATGGTCCATTAATCTTCTACAAAGCAGCAAAGAATATCCAGTGGGGAAAAAGACAGTCTCTTCAACAAATGATGTTAGGAAAACTGGACAGCAACATGCAAAAGAATGAAATTGGATTACTTTCTTACACGATACACAAAAATAAACTCAAAATGGATTAAAGACCTACATGTGAGATCTGAAACCAAAAAAATCCTATAAGAGGAACACAGGCAGTAACTACTCTGACATTGAACATAGCAACTTCTTTTTAGATATGTCTCCTGAGGTAAGGGAAACAAAATAAAAAATAAACTATTGGGACTTCACCAAAATAAAAAGCTTCTGCACAGAAAAGGAAACAATCAACAAAACTAAAAGGCAACCTAAAGAAGAGGAGAAAATATTTACGAATGACATATCTGATAAAGGATTAGTGCCCCAAATCTGTAAAGCACTTATAAAACACCCCAAAAATGAATAATCCAATTTAAAAAATGGGCAGAAGACATGAATAGACATTTTTCCAAGGAAGACATGCAGATGGCCAACTGATACATGAAAAGATGCTCAACCTCACTCATCATCAGGGAAATGCAAATCAAAACTACAATGAGATATCACCTCACACCTGTCAGAATAGCTAAAATCAACAACACAAGAAATAGCAGGTGTCGGCAAGGATGTGGAGAAAGGGGAACCCTCTTGCACTGTTGGTGGGAATACAAACTGGGGTGCAGCCACTGTGGAAAACAGTATGGAGGTTCTTCACAAGTTAAAAATAGAACTACGCTATGATCCAGCAATCACACTACAATGTATTTACCCAAAGAATACAAAAATAGTAATTCAAAGGTATACATGCACCCCGATATTTATAGCAGCACTATCTACAATAGCCAAGATAGGGAAAGAGCTCAAGTGTCCATTGACTGAGGAATGGATAAAGAAGATGTGGAATATTTCTCAGCTATGAAAAAAAAGTATGAAATCCTGCCATTTGCAATGACATGGATGGAGCTAGAGAGTATTAGCAAAATACTGGAGCTAAGCAAAATAAGTCAGTCAGAGAAAGATAATATCATATGATTTCAGTCATGTGGAATTTAAGAAACAAAACAAACGAGCAAAGGGAAAGAGAGATAAACCAAGAAACTCTTTAACTATAGAGAACAAACTGATGGCTACCAGAGAGGAGGTGGGTAGGGGGCTAGGTTAAATAGGTGATGGGGATTAAGGAATGTTGTGTGGAAAGTGTTGAATCACTATATTGTACACTTGAAACTAATATTACATTGTATGTTAACTAATTGGAATTTAAATAAAAACTATATATATGTATATATATACACATTATAAATCCATTTTGAATCCAATTTGAATTCTTTATATAAAGAATTTATACAACTCAGCACCAGAAAAACAAATAATCCAATTTAAAAATGGGCAGAGGACCTGAATAGACATTTTGCCAGAAGACATCCAGATGGCCAGCAGACACATGAAAAGATGCTCAACATCATTAATCATCAGGAAAATTCAAATCAAAACCACACTGAGATATCACCTTACACCTGTCATAATGACTAGTAAAAAGACAAGAAATAATGAGTGTATTTAAAAAACATTAAAATGATCTGTTGGCTTGAAGAAGTTAAAACATATTCTTTGCAATCTCAATTGAACTGTCATTTGCAGTTATGAATCTCTTTTCTCAGGAGCTATACAGAAATGTATTTCAAGCCATTCCTCCTGCATAGTTCCATGATCAGCATGAATGGAGGTGATACCTTCATTGGTCCTTCCCTCCCTCTCCCATCTCTGTCTCAGTGGTGGGCATGGAGCTGAGACCACAGATGTGGCCTCTTTGCAGTTCCCTGCTAATACTACTGTACCATCCAGTAAGGACACACGTGCCTTCCAATCCCTTTCCCCCTTTATAAAAGTTTATTATTTTGAAAATTTTGTAACTAAATGAACCACCTTACTGTGGTCAGTTTAGGAACATTTGGTAACTAAATTAATGAAGGGGCGCGCCTGGGTGGCTCAGTAGGTTAAGTGTCCAACTCCTGATTTCAGCTCAGGTCATGATCTCAGAGTCATGAGATTGAGCCCCAAGTCGGGCTCCATGCTGGGCATGGAGCCTCCTTGAGATTCTCTCTCTCCCTCTCCCTCTGTCCCTCCCTCCCCCTCTCTCTCTCTAAAAAAGAAAAAATAAAATAGAATAAATAAAAATGAATGAATAATAATAAAAATGAAAAATGTTTTTAAATTTTTTTAAATAAATTAATGAAGACATCGCATACTCCACCTAACATGTTAATCTGAGGACCTGGAAAGACACATGATACATAGAAGCAGATGAGAAATAACAACACTGATTCTGGGACCTGGAAATCAGAAACAGAACTGAGAGCCCTTACACTGCAATGTGTGATGCACCAAAGCTACAGCATGGCACTTGGGTTTATAGAAACGTAATTCCATTACCATCAGATCACAAACTCCACCCTTTGAGCTATTATCCTCCACAGCTTGAAGTAACCTCGGACTGGTTTGCTTCTACCCACATATGTTCTCCTCCTTTCCAGATTATTCCCACTTCTATGTGCTTAGTTTGTTTTTGTTTTTGTTTTTAGATCTCCACACTGAAGTGACTTTTATTTATTTGTCCATGCCCGGTGCCCTCACGTACCTTGGCATCATTCCTTCCCTCGAGGGTAATGACACGTCTGAAGAAAGAGTCCTCTGTTATCAACAATATGATATAGTAATTCCCTGGTGCATTCTGTCAGTGTAGAGACGGAAGAGAAACAGCCGGCCTTAGGATATAGTCTTATCTCTATCTGGAAAATAAATAAATCTGGATACTTAGCCTCCACCCGACATCAAACTTAATTTCAGTCAGTTCATTGCAGTTGGACTAACATATAAAGACTCCTTCAAATCCAAAAGAAAAAAAAGCCCCCACAACCTAAAAGATATAGGGACGAGGAAAATGGAGCAAGAGTTTTCAGAAAATTAAGCACAAATAGCTCTTCAGCAAATGAAACAGCGCTTAGCTTCCCTCATAGTATGATAAATGCAAATTAAAATACAATAGCGCACCAATGTTCATCTATTAGATTGGCGAGGATTAAATACATTGATCACATGCTGTTGGTAAAGATGCAAGGAACTCATGTTACTGTGGGAGAAGTTGAGATAACCCCTGTGGGACAAAACTGGGGACGAGCTGTGAAATTCAAATGCACGTACCTTTCCACACTCAATCCTATTTATCTTGCAGATACATCCACCCATATGCAAAAGGACAAGGAAAAGGCCATTCCTGCTGCATTGAAGGAATGGCAAATTAGGAAGCACTTAACATGCCCACAACAGGGCACAGGTTAAATAAATTATAGTATACCCCCAAACAGGAATGAGGAAGCTTTTTATTTATAACAGGGGATGATCTCCAGGCTGTGTTCTTGTGAAAACAGCAGGGGCAAAGCCGTGTGTCACGGCTGAAAAAGAGGAAGAAGGGGGAAGATTTTGTATTTTCTTGTGTGCGCGGAGATGCACAAGAAACTGATGGCACCGTCTGTTTCTGTGGAAAAGAACTAGAGGTATCGGGAACATGGGTGAGCAGGAGACGTAAATTGTGAAATCTAGGACTCATCTTTTACGTTTTTTTATTAAAAAAAATAATAGGCAAAAAGAGAGTATGTTGGCTTCACTGTTGCCTCGCTCCATAGGCTTTGTTTTACCTGTCTCAGAGTCTTGTTTTTTAGGACCAAAAGGACACAGCTCAAGGGCAGGCATGTAGTAGGCATTCAGCAAGTGGCAGATAGTATTCCGTACATGGCACTCTAACAACTCCAACCTAAGTATTTTACTATGAACAAACAGTGACGTTTTATGATATCTTTAACCACTCACTTAATATAGCTGAGTCCTTGCCTTTTCCTTTTCATAGCAATATAGTGTGTGTGCAGTATAGCCAAAGCCCAGAATTAGCTAATATTAACAGTGACCAAATCGCCTTGTTCCAACAACCAGCTTGGAACTGAATTTAAAGGGAAAGCGCCTCACCACACAGCATACCGCTACCAATAATCAAGCCGGTGAGGAAGCCCAGGAGGGCATCGCATGCAATGATAAATCCGAATGCGGAGATGTCATCAGAGCAGACCCGGCACACGCCAGCATGTCAGGACGTGAGGCAGCGTCCCATGCCTTGTGTCCCTGGAAGTCTGGCTGGGGGAAGTTGTGATCATTTGTGTTCTGAGGCCCTGGGAAGTGAGAGGCAGAAAGATAAACTGACGTCTTCGAGGCCGCATGCTGAGTGATGCGGTTGGGGAAAGAATCTGGATATGCTGACTGTCCTTTGCTGTCTCGGGCCCCAGATCGTACAGATGAACACAGGGAGGATGCAAGGCTGCTCTCCTGGGACAGCCTGGCTCCGAGGGCCAACTGCTTCAGCTACAGCGGGCAGCAGCTCTTCAGATAACACCCGTCAACTCTCACTTCAGGTTGATTCTGACAAATAAAAGTAAGGCCCATCAGCTTGACAAATAAGAAGGCAAAAGAAAAAGCCCTATTCAAATGACACTTACTGCTTCAGAAAGAAACTATTTCATCCCCTATCCCCCAGGCTTGACAGCTGCCTGATTGAATATGAGTCAAACCTGCTGAACCATACAGAGGAGTGAGTCAGGCGTGAGGGTGGAGCCGGGGGCTCCAGAGTCAGCCTGAGAGATGGCAAGGTCAGGCCAAGGTCAGCGCCAGCAGGCTCAGGTCTGAGAAGGCTCCTTGAGGGCCAGATATGGACAGCTGGGCGGGTTCTGCCAAGGCGAGAGTGGCTGCAAAGAAAAGACACCGCTGTGCCCTCACTGCCTGAATGACACCCCGGAAAGTCCTAGGAGGGTCAGAGGTACTCTGACACATCCACCTCCAGACCTCCTCAGAAACGGATTCCCATATCGACTTTTTTGGATAAAGGCATTTCATCAGTTTTCATCCCTAACTACTAATGCAGGACCCCGGCCTTTCCAAGCTCTTTTGACTACCCTATCCCTAGAGATTTCTGGGAGTCTCTGAAGACAAAGGTCTCACAACCAGCCCATGACAGCCATGGATCTGTTTTCCTTTTGTTTTCCCCCACTACTCCTCATCCCCAGGGTATTTGGGGTACCACCGCATCCATTCCCCACCACGTTCCTCTGGGCACCGCCCTCTCCTGGGATCCTCTGCTTCACTGCACCCTTTTCCCCTTTCCACTGGCATGGCATCCCCCACCAGTCACTACACTGCCACCTTGGAACCCTGGAGTAGCAGGTGCCCACATGGAGCAGAGGTTGGGGTGAGGTGAGCAAGGCACTCACCTCAGGCACAGAAGTGAAGACAGTGCCCCAAAATATTAATAATCAAGGTTAATAATATTTTAATGCAACATTTTAAAAAAACCAAAGCAATGCAAAAAAAATTATAAAGAAAGCAGGAGGGGAAGAATGAAGGGGGGGAAATCGGAGGGGGAGACGAACCATGAGAGACTATGGACTCTGAGAAACAAACTGAGGGTTCTAGAGGGGAGGGGGGTGGGGGGATGGGTTAGCCTGGTGATGGGTATTAAAGAGGGCACGTTCTGCATGGAGCACTGGGTGTTATATGCAAACAATGAATCATGGAACACTACATCAAAAACTAACGACGTAATATATGGTGATTAACATAACATAATAAAAAAATTCAAAAAAAAAAAAAGAACCAAATACAAAAATTTTAAATAAAGATCTTATAAAAAGTCTCTGTGTTAGAGACTGAGGCATAAAGAAATATGTTCCCCTAGATAATGTTTTTATGCATTTTTAACAGTTCGTTTTTCTAGAATATTAAAATATCTGAAAAAAAATTTAAAAATTAAAAATAGGTGTATTAAACTCACATTATTTTAAGTTTAAATATTTTATTTAAATAAAAAACAGAACTTGTTACAATTTTTACTTCCCTGGCCTTAATGGAAGCACATTCATCAATAACATTTTCAAGAATCTCCTTCTGTGTTATCTCATTTTCACCTGAGAATTCTAAGTTTCAATGAATAAGAGAAAGTAACTCTGAAAGTCTCTTTGATGAATGTAAAAGTTTAACAAGAGAAATGAATACACCTCCCAAATTTGAAAATAAATGAAAAAGAAAAATGTATGAATTACTGGATCAGAGTATCAATTATTATGGGGAAAGTGCATATTCAATAGAAATTAGGAGATTATAGATGTTCTAATTTTACATTGAAATGGAAATATAAAAATTAAACAAAAGGCCTTCCAGATGATAAATTTTCAACTTGAAAACAGTTATTTTCTATGAATAGATCTGATTTACAAAAAACAGCCACTGGTTTGGCTCTTAACTGGCCTGATCATTTAAATCCTGTAGAAAGGTCCTCTGGCATAGTTTTAAGCAACATGCAATATCAATAATTTGTAATAAAAATCACCCTCGCGTTTGGATCTTCTAAAGTTCAGTCATGAATTTTGCTTGGTGATATCTCATTTGGAAGTGTTCTTAAGAATTGTTTTTAACAACACCAGCCCCCCTGGCATCCTGTGAAAGAAGTTTCAGCAAGTCGAATGTAATTAAGCATTCTTACACATTGTCAGTTGGTCAGAAACATTACCAAACGTGGGCACTTCTTTAATCTGCAAACAGCAGGGACTCAGGGGCCGTGCCTGGAGCCAGGCAGCCATCTTTCTCTGGAAACGGTGCTCCTCCTGTGTCCTCCCCACGGTCTCACAGCCTAACAGTCTCAGAACAGCTCTGTCTCTTACGCAGCAGCCTCGGGGCTTCCAGACGGAGTGCTCCAAGCAGCCCGGGACAGAAGTGCAGGACTTCTTGTGACTTAACCTCAGAAATTCCAGAACGTCACTTCTCTCATTTTCTCACGGACAAGCAAGTCACCGAAGCCAGCACAGATTCAAGGGGACAGAGAATTTAGACTCCATCTTTCAAAGGGAGGAATAGCAAGGGATTTGCAGCCATCTTTCACCTACCCTATCCCTATGGAAAGACACTTCTGTCAGAGCCTGGCTACAAAGCATCCAGAAACTTCGAGATCTGAGTGCCAGCTGTGGACACAGCCCTATCACAGACTCACTTGGGCCAGGCTGCTCCCTGTATCAAGGGCCATGTTTGAGTCTCCGTATGACTTCATCATCCTTTGATTTTTACAGCCAGGAGTGGCTTTCTCTGAAGAAGAAGGTTCCATGCTTGTCCACTTATGGGGAGAAGGAGCAGGACTGATCACCGTTGTGGCCAGGGCTCGTGCTAGGGGTGACACAGGGAGAGGAGAGCCAGGCAGCCCACATTCTTCTCCCTGCACTCAACTTCTATCCATCTCTGGGGCTTCACAGGGAGGCTCAATCCTGGAGAGAAAGTTGGTCCAAGGGGGGACTTCCAGTTTAGCATAGACTGGCAGGGATGTTCCAGAGGAGTAGTAGGTGAGGAAGAAAATGCGATTGGCTCCAGACACAGTGAGTCCAGCAGAATGCAGCTGGAGGCAAGGGCAGCTGGGTTCTCTACACAGACCCCCAAGGCACCCAGCTCTGCCAGCAAGGCTTCTTCTGCAGCTGCTTCTTCATCTCCATAACTTTATTTTTTTTTAACATAAGCTCTACACCCAACGTGGGACTTGAACTTATAACCCCAAGATCAAGAGTCACATGCTGGGGGCGCCTGGGTGGCTCGGTTGAGTGTCCAACTCTTGATTTTGGCTCAGGTCATGATCTCAGAGTCCTGGGATCGAGCCCCATGTCAGGCTCTGCTCTCAGCATGGAGTCTGTTTGAAGATTTCTCTCCCTCTCCCTCTCCCTCTGCCCGTCCTCCCACTCATGCACTGGCTCTCTCTCTCTCTCTCTCAAATAAATAAATAAATCTTAAAAAAAAAAAAAAAAAGGAGTTGCATGCTCTACCAACTGAGCCAGCCAGGTGCCCCTTTCCTCCATAACTTTAGACAAACCACACACCTCTGCTTGTCTTATTATTTTTCTCTTTTGAATCCCTGCCTTACAGAGGACAGCTGGTACGGTGCAGTAGCGATGGACACAGGTTCTGGAGCCAGACTGCTGAGCTCGGATCCTGGCTCTGCCTCCAACTGGCCATATGTCCTCAGGCAGGTTATGTAGACTTCAGTTCCTCTCTGTGAAATGGGGACTAATAAGAGTACTACCCCACAGGGTGGTTGTAAAGCTTAAATAAGGTAGTTTGTATAAAGGACTTAGAACACTGTCTGGAATGTGGGAAGTGCAAGATGAGTGTTTTCACATTATATCCAGAGTCCGTGTGGTCCAGTAGATACATAGGAGCTTTGCAGCCAGATGGAGCTGGCTTCAAATCCCAGTCCGTCCTCATGGATGAGTAATATTCCATTGTATATATACCACGTCATCTTCATTCACTTTATCTTCATTCCATCTATCACTGAACACTTGGGTTGCTTCCATATCTTGGCTATTGTAAATAATGCTTCAATCAACAAGGGTGCATATATCTTTTCAAATTAATGTTTTTATTTTCTTCAGATATATACCCAGTAGTGGAATTACTGGATTGTGTGGTACTTATATTTTTAGTTGTTTGAGGAGCCTCCATACTGTTTTCCACAGTGGATACACCAATTTACATTCCCATCAACAGTGCACGAGGGTTCCTTTTCTCCACATCCCTGCCAACACTTGTTAGTTCTTGTCTTTTTGATACTAGCTATTCTGACAGGTGTGAGGTGATATTTCATCGAGGTTTTGATTTGCATTTCCCTGATGATGATTGATGTTGAGCATCTTTTCATGTGTCTGTTGGCCATCTGTATGTCTTCTTTGTAAAAATCTCTATTCAGGTCCTCTGCCCATTTTTAAATTGGATTTTTTTTTTTTTGGTAGTGACAACTCACTACCAAGAACTATGAGTTTTTCCTGCCATTTGCAACAACATGGATGGACCTAGAGGGTAGTATGCTAAGCAAACTAAATCAGAGAAAGACAAATACCCTATGATTTCACTTATATGTGGAATCTAAAAAGCAAAACAAATGAACAAACAACAAAAAAAAACTAGATTCATAAATACAGAGGACAAGCTGGTTGTTGCTAAAGGGGTTGGGGTAGAGGGATGGATGAAATAGGTGAAGAAGATTAATAGGTTCAAACTTCCAATTATAAATTAAGTCATGGGGATGAAAAGTACAGCATAGGGAATATAGTCAATAATATTGTAATAACTTTGTGTGGTAATAGATGGTCACTACACTTACCGTGGTGAGCATATCCTCATGTATAGAATTGTCCAATCACTGTGTTGTATACCTGACACTAAATAATATTATGTACCAACTATACTTAAATTAAAATTTTAAAAGTATTTGGGGCGCGTGGGTGGCGTAGTCAGTTAAGCGTCCAACTCTTGGTTTCAACTCAGGTCATGATCTCAGGGTCCTGGGATCAAGCCCCTTATCAGGCTCCACACTCAGCAGGGAGTCTGCTTGAGATCTCTCTCTCCCTCTCCCACTGCCCCTCCCGTGTGTGTGCGGTCTCTCTCTCTCTCTCTAAAATAAATAAATAAATCTTTATGAAAAACAGCTTAAATTTTTTTTAAACCTGCTTTAATCATGAGATACTAAATTTAAAAAAGAAATTAAAAGTCCCAGTCAGGCTGTGTGACCTTGGGCATCTCAGGTGTCCTTCAGCCTCAGTCTCCTCATCTGTCTCCCCCTGACTGCTCTGTGGATTTAGCGAAGTGGTCTACAGAGGGCCCAGGATTAGCTGTGGGCATGTCATATGGACATCTCACTTCTCTCCCAGGCTTTCCTTCCTCCTTGCTAGTTGTCAGCTCCAGCTTCTCACCCTCAGTCAGCTGCTTCACACTAATGGCAATTGTCACATCTCAACTGAACATGACACTTCCAGCTTCCTGGCCAGTCTGTCTGCAAATTCCCAGTGACATACAGGGGTCCCAGCGTGAGGGCTGTTCTTTTTCATCCAGCTTCTCAGTCTCTCTTGCCTTTTCAAAACTGATTGCTCTGACTTGGTGCTCAAGGGCCTGTGTGCAGTCAGGGCCGAAGGAGCCTTCTTGTATAAACACCCAACTATCATCCTGTTTTTGCCCACACTTTTGAATCCCTAATATCTTCGTGTGCTCTTTACAACCTGCCAGATCTGTCCTCAAACTTGTGGTTCTCTGGTCTTTGGACCAGCAGTACCACCTCACCTGGGAATCCGTCCGAAATACCCATCCTTGGGTCTCACCCAGAACTACCAGATCAGAAACCTTGGATGGGGCCCAGCAAGCTGGGTTTTAACACGTCCAACAACTACTAAAATTTAAGGACCACCTTAACCCTAAAGTCTAACTTTCTGGTTAAGATGAAATATAAGGATTGAACACATTTCTTTCCAAGTCTATTTTTACTCTTTACTTATTGATTACATTCACATTCTCCCCAAAAAAGAAAGCAAAGGGCTTAGAATAAAATGACAATGTTGATGATAATAAGAAATGACATACCCTGGAGATCACTCTGGGTAAAATACTGCACTGAGTGTCTCCCATGCGTAATGTCATTTAATCTTTATAAAAAACCTGATGAAATATTTATTATCTTCATTTGCATCTGGGGAAACCAAACCTCTGCTAGGTTAAATCAATTGCCTCAGATAGGATTTAGGGAAGAAAAGGAGGTTTGTTTGGTGGGCTTTTTTCGGTGAATTGGGTAATCATGCCTTGCATTTATTTTAGGGACACTGTTTCCAAGGAGTTATTTAGAAAGCATACTTCCTAAGAGTCGGGTCTCACTCAGCAGAATAGGACTGACGGGTTCTGGTAGCAAGGCGGTCCCCGGGCCCCTCCTCAATGCTGAACACTCATTTGGGTGGACTGCCCTCTGCAGGATGCTGGGCCCAGTTGGAGAGCTCTGGGCTCTGCAAACATGTGCTGACAAGAGAAGCTGTGTACACTGTCATTGAGGGAAGCTTGTACCTGCGCGGCTTCCTTCTGAGACATGTAACAAGATGCTGAGGCCCAAAATGATGTCAGTTAATTGTCCTAATGGATTAACCAAGGTCTTCCTACTTACCTTGCATTGTGGTCCACGTAGGGGGAGGGTGGCTCTTTGACTTCTTTCAAGAAAAAGACTTGCTTATAACAGAACTTAAATTTAACAAATTTGTAGTTTCTTCTGAGATTAAATTTTAACTGCCATTTTCTTAGTGCTCACTATATTCAGGTTCTACAGATGTATGAGCACATTAGGTCAGCGATGCCTCATAAGACTCTGCCAGATAAATACTAGTATCTCCATGTCACACATGAAGAAAACAGCACCCAGAGAGGTTAGTAACATGCCCTTGACCACACAGGCGGTTAAGTGCCGATGTTCGATCTAATACCAGCCCACTCTCTGCCCCATACCAGCAATTCCTAAAGTATGTTCTGCGGGCACATGGCTGCAAATCGACCCCCAAACATAATTCCTTTCTTCCCTTCTTGTGGGCAAATGGGTCACAATTCTGCAGACTTAGATTTCTACTTAAAACTAGGGCTACTTACTAGTAACCTATTAAGTGAATTACTAAGGGTTACTGGAATCTGGTGTTCATAAACATTCCATTCGTAAACTAGCGTGTATACCAGTTATTTGCTGTGTGCTGCTGGACCCTGCATCCTGGCTCTTCCTTGCTCTGCTCTGTTTATCCGGGGCTGAGTCCCACAGGCTGCATTACCCAGGCTCCCTTCCAAGCTTGGCCAGTGGCAGGCCCTGGAGGGAGATGAGAGGGCAGGAGGCAAAGAGAAGACGGGGTACTGGTTATCACCCACATCTCTCTCTCAGGCAACATCTCCTCTGTGGCCCCAGCTCCTAGCTCCAAGACTCTACTCCTGGCAATGCCACCCTGTCCCTCTGGCCCTGGGGTGGCAGCAGCTTGTCCACTGTTGCTTGTCTCTGGAAATCTTCCCTGTCCCCTGTTGAGAGTCTCAGCACTTTCCTCATCTCTAACCAATTGCCTATCTTACATTCCCTCTGCTTGAAAGGCCCGGAGTCCTTCCCCTTTTACTGCTGTTCAGTATGTTATTGGTGCTTGCTGGATCTTCTCATTCTGTATTCTGCACAAACTGAAGCAGAGTCATAAATGTGTTTACGGTTTTTAGGGGGGATGCTTCATTATCCTTATATCATCGAAACTATCTTCAGTTGGTCATGGGTTTTAATTGCTGCTGTCCTTAATTTTTACCAACAAAGTAATGTTCGTTTAGGTTCATCATGATCAATTTATTTGGTTGTAGGTTGTTTGGAAAACCTTGCTGTGTATAATGACTTGCATTTGTATCAGCAGTGTTTTCGGCATTTCATTTTCTTATAACGAATGCACCTGAAATTTGAGGATATCATTTAAATTATTCTGTTCCTCTTCAAAACTTTTTTTTTAATCACTCGGCTCAGTTCTTTGTCCTTGGAAAGTGGGAAGGAGTGAGGCATGTCAGCTGCTCTATCTCTTGTTCTATCTAAATGGGTGAGCCCGGTGGTGGGTATTAAGGAGGGCATGTACTGCATGGAGCACTGGGTGTTATACGCAAACAATGAATCATGGAACACCACATCAAAAACTAATGATGTACTGTATGGTGACTAACATAACATACAAAACAAAACAAAATAAAATAAAATATAAAATTAAATTAAATTAAATTTAAAAATGGATTGTGGCCAGAATTGAAAAGAAAAAGCAGAAGTGGTTTCAGAAAACACTCGGCGAATTTTTGCTCAGCAAGTGCTTAGCAAGCTTTGATGAGCACAGTAATCATTTGGGAATCTTGCTAAAATGCTGTTCTGATTGAGCAGGTCTCCTGTGAGGGTGGAGGTCTGGGACTGTGCATTTCTGATAAGCCTTCCGTTAAGAAGGCACCCAAGGACTATACCAGTGGTAGAGAATACAGAATCTCAGTTCTGTCCAGCATGAGCTCAGTTCGTGCGATGCCCTGCCGCGCTGGGGCTGAGGGTCCAGGGAGGACGTGCCTCGTCCATCACCAGCAGCCAGAATCATCGGAGCAGGTTTTATGAAGGCAGTTCCGTCTCTCACCATCATATTGTTTTAGTCCAATGAACCAAAATCAGACTGGCATTCTTGGGTAAAGCTTCATGTGATTGTAATTTCAGTGCTGTTCTTCTGTTATGATTCCAGTCTCCTAATGAGAAGTTCTCATATTTACAAATTTATTCACGTCACAGGAAATAGAGTAGACAGCTGCTTCCACAGTGAGTGCCTTGAAGTGTTAGCAATGGGATAAGCAGGGGGTTCTTTAGGAAAACAATACAATGCTTTTAGATTTTCCTCTGATTCCTTGATTTATGGGGCTTTCGATTAGCTGAAGCATTGAGGAAGAAGCCCTAATTTGCCATTAGAACACGAATTGGGATTTCTGGAAGGAAAACCATCTCATCAGACATCAAGGCACTAACCCAAGAATAGGATCTATAGTCTGTTCCCAGATTTGCTTAGTTCAGTGACATATCAGCAAATTGCCTCACTTGTTTCCATTTCCCTCAGGAAGATGGCGATGAAGATTTATACCTCTGATACATCAATTATTGGTTTAATGCTACCTGTGGACCAAGAATTGCCAAATCTATTTTTAGTGCAGATTTCTATTGCCAGCTGAGATTGTGATGGGCACCCCAAATTCAGGTGTCCTCCCTGAACGTACGCCTTCCCCCCAAACCCGATTCTCTTATATTCTCTATGCTGGTTAGTTGTATGACCATTTTACCCTTGTCATCCAAGCCAGGAGGCATCATTTCCTATTAAACTGGGAGCTCCTTGAAGCAGTAATTGGGCTTACTCGCCTTTATAGCCTCAGTACCCTGCGCTGGCCTTGGCGTACAGCAAAATTCTCCAAAAAATGCCTGAGTTGAAATAAACTCCATAAAGATGGATGGTCCTTACAACTCTGGAAATTATTTCTGAGGATTGTGAAGAATTACCATTGTGAAGAATTGTTAACGCCCCTTGCCCCCAAAAAAGGTGAATGTATCTTCTTTGTTGATTATTTCTGCTGCCATGTTATAGTGAACTGCCATGAATCTAAAGTCCATATGAGCAAAGCTTGGTACTTTTCTAATTCTTATTTTATATTCTGTGATCTAAGTGTATCTATATATTTTGAGTTTTTTTCTTCACATGTTTCTTACAGCCTGTCTCTCCCCTTGGATGCATTCCTACTGTGTGCCAGCATTGTAAAAAGTGCTTTAGGATTCTGTCTTTAATTTCACAACCTGTGAGGTAGATTTTGTAAACGCTGTTTTAAAATAAGGACACTGAGGTTCAAAGAGAGTAATTACTGACTTTCCCAATATACCCAGAGGTGAGTACACTGGAGCGCCAACCCTCTCTTCCCCATGGCTATAGGCCTTCTTCTTACACTGTAGGGGAATATGGTCTCTCTTCCTTTTACTTGGAAAAATTCATAAAGTTGCAGTACCATTCTTTTCTGTTTATAAAATAGTGTACGTTTATACAATTTGAGAAATTAAAATTACCCATAATATCACTGTTCAGAGTTATCAACAGTTATATTTTATACATCTTCTTCCAGGTTTCTTTCCTATTTATAATTATATTTTTAATATATCACACTGTTTTAATTTTCATGCATTTTTTTCATCTCTTGATAGGACAAGTTTCCCCCTCCCCCTTCATGTGATTGTAATTTCAGTGCTGTTCTTGTGTTATGATTCCAGTCTCCTAATGAGAAGTTCTCATATTTACAAATTTATTCACGTCACAGGAAATAGAGTAGACAGCTGCTTCCACAGTGAGTGCCTTGAAGTGTTAGCAATGGGATAAGCAGGGGGTTCTTTAGGAAAACAATACAATGCTTTTAGATATTTTTTCTTTCTTAAATCTTCTCTTACCTCGAAAAGTATCCCTAATTTTTTTTAAATGAGAACTTCTCTTAATCTTCTACTTTGTGGGAAAGTCCTGTTCTGAATTTCTAGACACAGAAGCAAGAGTTCTCTCCATGCAGAAAAGATTCCATTTGAAGAAGACTGGATTGAGGAGGCTCTCAATAAATGATGGCAAAATGAATTTAAACTGGGCTTATATCATTTTTAAGAGACCAATTTCCTTAATGATATGGAATTGTCAGTTTTCTTCCTGATGCCTTCCTTGAGGGGGAATTAGTGAAGACATCGTGACACCAGGTAATGAGACAAGGCTGAGACACAGTGGGGGGTAAGTTTTTAAAGAATTTATAAAGTATATTGTTGATTTTCTATAGCTACAGGAAAAGAGCTTCATCTTTTGTTTTGGTTGTAATTTAGCCACAAAAGAGAACTTGACCCCAAGTGGGTGCCCAGTTGCCATCCAAAAGGTTCCCAAACAAATGTACTTCCCTCCCCACATTTTGCAAACTGAGCAGATTAGGCCTTGTGGCTGTGGACCAGGAGGCACTTTGCTTTGACTACAGCTGACTTTCCTAGCCTTTCTCCATGCCCACCCGTGGCTCTGAGAACTTGATACTGTCATACTTGAATACCTCTGGACCTGGATTGTTTCAGTGGCTGAGCAATTCCCCAGAAGTCTGGCAGCTATGAGAGTGAAAACCATAAGACCACAGTTAGATATCTTCTTGTGCCAGGGCCCCTAGCTAGACCAGGCAGAGGCCCTGGACTCCCTCTGGTTTTGACCTTCCTCTTCAGGAAGCCTGACCCTGGCGCTGTCCAGCCCTTCCTTCTGGCTTGAACATTGGCCACCCAGAGGGTTGTCCCAGCATAGGCTTCCCCCAGAGATGGTGCAAAATCTTTACCAGACCCCATGCTACACCGGGGTCACGCAAAAAGATGGGCATGATGTCCAGCGGCTGAGCCCACAAGGTCACACAGCATGTGCTTCTGGTCATGCCTAGACTTGGATGCATTCCCCCATCCAGTCCAACACTCCTTCCCTGGAGTCTTGTGGCAAATTTGTATTTCTTGAGCTAACAGACTGCCATGGAGATATTCATGTTGGCTAATGGACCATTGGTTCATGGTGGGAATTAGCAAAACCTGATGCACTGATGGTGTGGGTCAGAGGTCATTGTAGAGCCCCACACAGTATTCTGTGCTGGGGAGAATGCAGAGCCTGCACTGGGTGGTGCCTCCAGTAATGGAAGTGGAGAAGAAGATAGAGGGCTTGAAAAACTGCAGTGCAGAGCAGGAAGGAGTTTTAAGGAAATTTGTCTGTTGAGTCAACCATAAGAACAAGAATTCATCCACCCGCAGATTAAGAACCCTTGTGTGAAGCCAGGAAAGATAAGAGCTTAAGAGGTGGTTATGTTCTGGACAAAGAAAGAAAGAGAGAGAGAGAGGGAGGGAGAGAAAGAAAGGGGGGGAGGGAGAGAAGGAGGGAGGGAGAAAGAAAGAAAAAAGAAGAAAGAAAGAAAGAAAGAAAGAAAGAAAGAAAGAAAGAAAGAAAGAAAGAAAGAAAGAAAGAAAGAAAG
>NC_058403.1:146727388-146784413 GCF_002201575.2 Neomonachus schauinslandi | reverse complement strand
AAGAAAGAAAGAAAGAAAGAAAGAAAGAAAGAAAGAAAGAAAGAAAGGAAAGAAAGAAAGAAAGAAAGAAAGAAAGAAAGAAAGAAAGAAAGAAAGAAAGAAAGAAAGAAAGAAAGAAAGAAGGAAGGAAAACCTCAAGCAATATAATCTTGTTCTCTTTCAGAGATTATGAGATCATCTTAGGAGACATGGTATAAACATGTATGTCTGCAGAAGCTTCTTCTCTTAATGGACACTTAGCCTAGCAATGAGGACAGATCCCAAAATAATTAATTAAAACAGTGCTGGAAGGTGCTCCAATAAAGCTTTATGCTTAGAGAAGAGAGGAGAAAGTTGGATGAGGTTTTATTAAGAATGAGGACAATAGATGGAAAGTATGTGTGTTTTGGATTCTGTTGCGTTTTCTTGTGTTTATACTGTGGACTGTTTCAGACATACATAAAAGTTCCTGGCATGTGATAAAGATATCCGTGGACCAATCATGTTCATCCTGATTTGACAACTCTCATGGACCCACCATAACAGATTTTTTGGAGATGAAACAGTACTGATTCTGTTGAAGCTCCACCGTGAGCTCCTGTCTGACTCCAAACCCTTCTCTCCCTTAAATTGTGTACATTGTTCCCATGCAGGTTATTCAGTTTTGCAACTTATATATGACTCTCTCTCTCTCTATATATATATATATGTATATAGTCACTTTATGTGAGGTTTCCAGTTTACATTAATGACATCCTGCTGCACATAGGGTTCTGAAGTTTGTTTTATTGGTTAAACATGTTGATAAGGGTGGATCTTGCTTATTCATTTAACATCACTGTGTAATCTTTTGTCAAATGAATAAATCACAGTTTACTTAACCATTCTCTCATTGACAGACTCCTCAATTTTTCACTCCCTTCTGGACAGTTACCTCTTTTTTATCATTGTTGCTTAGACATTGGAAGCAAGCTCATACCCCAGGGCCTTTGCATTTCCTGTTTCCCCTACCTAGAATGCTCTTGCCCAGATTCCACATGGCTTACTCCTTCTCCTCTTTCTTGTCTCTGCTGAAAAGACACCTTATCAGAGAGGCCTTCCCTGACCAACCTACATAAAATAGCTCTCCTTCCCCACCCAGTCACTTTCTCTCTCCTTATCCTTAGGCACCTCCTTGTTGTCCTGACAGGTGTATGAGCTCTTGGAGGCAAGTCTGAGCATACATCTATGCCATATGTTTATTTACATCATCTAAGCAGTTTGTCATTCTCAGTTTTGTTTTTTGCCTCATCATTTCTGCCTCAGTCATCATTTCTGCCTAATAGCTCTTATTACAACTAGGGAGCGAAGTAGGAAGGGAGGACGGGGGTACCAGAGGGAAGGCTTATCAGAATCTCCAAGAGGAGGTGCATTTGGGGGAAACCCTCCTGCCAAGAGATGGTGCCGTTGCCCCCATCGGTTCACAAGCCCCACACTGGAGAGTCACTCTTTTTCAGCATTTAGTGAGGACAGATGTGTGGAGGCCATGCATGAAAGATGTGTGCACTCACATTCAGACTCAGCTGCCATCCCCAGTGGGTACCAAAGGTCTGGCCTTTCTCTGGACACCCTGGGCTGAGTTATTTAATTCTTCCTCCAGCCTTATGAAGCACTAGTTATTATTTCACAGGGGAGGAAGTGGTTCCAAGGACCAGAAGTAATCAATTCTAGCTCTGTTGTATTGTGAATTTTGAAGGTTTGCTCTGGCCTTTTTAAAATCTCTAGTATTTAAAGAAATTTTCATACTTAGGTTGGTGAAACTACAGAAAGCTAAGAATCATTGTGTGAACATTCTTCCGGATAACTGGGGCTCGTTTAAAAAATAAGGCAGGAAGTCAAGCAGGTTCCCTCTGGACAGTTCCAAATTGGGAAGCTCTTGGCAAGTCTTGTTGCCAGGAGAGTGGCACCCACCCCTTCCTAAGCTTCCATGTGTACTGCAGCTAAGAGGCAGCAGTTTGGGCATTAAAGAAGATGCTGAGACATAAGGCAGGTTGGTTCCCATTTCTCACACATCTGTGGAAATGACCCAGAACCCAAAGCCTGTATCCAGCCATTCCTGAGATGCCTTTGGCTTGGCTTTGATCCCATCTCATGACGCATCTGTCACTCTTTGGAGACATTAGTCTGGCAGCACTGAGGGGTAGTGGCCTCATCTGTTGGTCACCTCCTGCATACCTAGCACAGTGCCGGCCACACAGGGCATTCAGTAAATAGTGAGGGAATGAAAGTATGAATGAGTGGACGAATGAAGGAATCTACATGCACATGCAGGATTCCACTCTGCCTTCCAGTCTAGCAGGAGGCGGACACAAGGCTCCTTCCTTGCCATCCGCCCTTGTGTGAAGTCATGTCTGTTCAGGTGGAGGCCAGAGACCTCAGGGTAGGCCAGGGAGCCCGAAAGCGCACTTACCCAGTCCACGCCAGTGCCAGCATCCTCACAGTCCTCTCCCCGCACCTCTGCCCCACAAACCACATGCACCCCGTGAGTTTCCTCTGAGCCATATATTTTAAAGTAAGTGAAATAAAAACACTAATATTAAATGAAGGTCATCATAATGGAGCCTTCCCTGGGGCTTCCAGAAAAGCTCTCCACATTAACTCTAAGTCAAAACATAGTCTAAAACACATCACTTTTTAAAGGAAAACCTGTCTGCTCTCCAAATCAGGCTGTGGCTTTGCCAGTCATTCTCCAAGAATTCAGTCCAGCCTCCCACCTCCCAGCAGCCCAGGGCAGTGCTCTGGTTCTACTCCATAACTTGAGCAAGCTGAGGCTTTCCATTGTAGAGGTCATTAAAGTGCTTCTGAATGCCAAGAGTTTTGGTATAACCAGGGAGTAGAGAACTCATCCTATTATATACTTGAAGTATGAGGACTCTTGGTTGCAAACAATAGAGACCCAATTCAAAAAGGTTTAAAAGAGGGAATTTATTGGTTCATGTAATGGACAAGTCCAGGGGTTGACGTTGGGCTTGAGTAGATCCAAGTGTTCAAAGTATAGCAGCAGGATCCTGTCCCTTTCCAGTGTCAGATCTGCTTTTGTCCAGAATACCACAGATATCCCCCAAGTGATGGCAAGATGGCCCCAGCAGCTCCAGGCTTTCATTTTGCCATGGAGTCAGCCCAGAAGAAGGGAAGCACTTACTTCCAAGAACAACAGTAAAAACCTCCATCTTGACCTTGATTGGCAGGTCTCTGTCATGTGACCACTCACATGCTGACAGGGGAGTGGAGCCAGCTTTTCCAGAACAACATACACACTATTGGGAAGGAAGGATGAGTGTCCCAAAAGGAAATGTCCTCTTGTCAAAAGAATGAAGGGCACAGTCATGACTATACCACACCAGTACCATTGTGGACCCTCAGCTGCAGAGCTGAGCCACCTGCATGCCCTTTCTGGTGGTCAGTGGCTCAGAGAGCAGGGCAGCATGCAGGGAATGCAGCCTGGAGAACATTTCTCTTCTAGAGTTGCATTTCTTCTGAGCTTTTAAAGCAATCAAATAAATCATATGCCCAGATGTTATGATTTCCAAGGACAAAGTCTTCTGTATTTTTTTGCTGCTATATTATTTTATATTCTGAAAATAGCTTTATGGATTTTTGATAAAAATGACAGATACTAAAAAAAATGACAGATATTCTTTGTAGTAAATTAAATTGCTACAGGAGAATACACTGAAGAGAGCCAGTCTCTCTTCCCATTGAGCCTGTGACTCGCACATGTGCATGGTTGAGCTCCCATGTCGAATCCCTGCTCAGGCACTTTGCTCCTTTGGGCAAGACAGTCAATCCCACTACATCTCGACTTACCATCTATCCAAATGAGGCTCACTCTTGTGGAATTGTTATAAGAAATCATTGAGCCCTTACATTGCACCAGGTAACTTATTGCTTGTGTTAGTTATATCATTTAATCCTCAAACAGCCTTAGGAGGTGGTTACTGTCACCCCCATCTTATAGATAAAGAAACTGGGGCTTAGAGACGGAAATTTGCTCAAGACCACACAGGTAGCAAATGCCTGGGCCAGTCTCCACCTGCCCCAGCTGCATCGTCTTACTCCCTGTGCTATGCTCTATGAATTAAATAAAATGATTTGAGGAAAGATTTTGGCAGAGTGCCTAAAAGCAAGCACTCACATAATTGTGTCCATTTGTATTAATAACAGTGATAGGGGTGATATAATGCAGTTTTACATAAAAGGGATGATACATTTGGTACATGTTGTTGTATAGCTGTTTTTCTCCCTCACTGAAGGTAATAAGCCTCTAAATGCCATTGTGTGGATCAAACCTGAGTAGAAGAGATGATGCTTGCCTTCTGTCCCTTTGCCTTCCTTCCTGTGCTGCACTTAGGGACTACAAGTGGGCTTTGCCATGGAGCAGTCACTCCTTTGGGGCTTTTTTTTTCAATGTGAGGCCACCTTGAGGATTTTAGAATCTCACACCCAGGTGAGGAGCAAGCTTCCTGGTATAAGCTTTCTGAAAGATTAACATCTTTGAGCCTAGTGATTCTCCTTCTAGAATCCATTATTGTGCTTATGTGAAGCCATTCAGCTGCCAACATATGCATCATAGAATTGTTTTTAATAGAAAACGAAATGGGAAAAACTCGATGTCCAAAGATAAGAGATCAGTTACATGAAGCAAGCTGCATCTGTACTGTGGAGAACCCTGGGGCTGCTAAAGATGCTGTGGGGGAAGACTATTCAAGGACATCAAATTCAGTCAGGAATAGTAACTGAAAAAAAAAATAGGTTTAAAACAGTGTAAGTCCATCACTCACCAGATTTTACTGAGTGTCTACTGTGTGCACTACAGTGGTTTTAGGCACTTAGATACAGGAGTATCTGAAAAAAAAAAAAAAAAACCTGTCTTCCATGAGTTAATTATGTTCTATTGGAAAGGAGAAATAGATAATAAACAATTTAACTTTGGGCACCAGGGTGCCTGAGTTGGTTAAGTGTCTGCCTTTGGCTCAGGTCATGATCCCAGGGTCCTGGGATCGAGCCCCACATCGGGCTCCCTGCTCAGTGGGGAGTCTGCTTCTCCCTCTCCCTTTGCCCCTCCCCCTGCTCATGCATGTTCTCTCTCTCTCTCTCTCTCTCAAATAAAAAAAAATCTTAAAAAAAAATAAAAAAGGTCTATCCATCAAGAAGATCTAAAAATTGTAAATATTTATGCCCCCAACTTGGGAACACCCAAAAATATAAATCAATAACAAAAATAAAGAAACTCTTTGATAATAATACAATAATCGTAGGGAACTTTGACACCCCACTTAGAGCAATGGACAAATCATCTAAGCAGAAAATCAACAAGGGAACAATGGCTTTGAATGACACACTGGACCAGACAGACTTAACAGATATATTCAGAACATTTCATCCTAAAGCAGTAGAATACACATTCTTTTCAAGTGCACATAGAACATTCTCCAGAATAGATCACATACTGGGTCACAAATTCAGGCTTCAATCAAGTACAAAAAGATTGAGGTCAAACCATGCATATTTTCAGAACACAATATTATGAAACTTGAAGTCAGCCACAAGAAAAAATTTGGAAAGACCACAAATACATGGAGGTTAAAGGACATCCTACTAAAGAATGAATGGGTTAACCAGGAAATTAAAGAAGAAATTTAAAAAGTACATGGAAGCAAATGAAAATGAAAACACGATAGTCCAATATCTTTGGGATGCAGCAAAGGCAGTCCTAAGAAGGAAGTATATTGCAATACAGGCCTACCTCAAGAAGCAAGAAAAGTCTCAAATATGCAACCCTAACCTTACACCTAAAGGAGCTAGAAAAGGAACAGAAATAAAGGCTAAATCCAGCAGAAGAAGGAAAGTAATAAAGATTAGAGCAGAAATAACAATATAGAAACAAACAAACAAACAAAAACCCAGTAGAACAGATCAATGAAACTAAGAGCTGGTTCTTTGAAAGAATTAATAAAATTGATCAACCCCTAGCCAGACTTACCAAAAAGAAAAGAGAAAGATCCCAAATAAACAAAATCACGAATGGAAGAGGAGAGATCATAACCAACACCACAGAAGTACAAATAGTCATATGCAAATATTATGAAAAATTACATACCAACAAACTGGGCAATCTGGAAGAAATGGAAAAATTCCTAGAAACATACAAACTACCAAAACTGAAGCAGGAAGAAATAGAAAATTGGAACAGACTCCTAACCAACAAAGAAATTAAAATCTCTCAACAAACAAAAGTCCAGGACCAGGTGGCTTCCCAGGGGAATTCTACCAAACATTTAAAGAACAATTAATACCTATCCTTCTCAAACTGTTCCAAAAAATAGAAATGGAAGGAAACCATCCAAACTCCTTGTACTAGCCAGGAAAACCTTGATTCCAAACCAGACAAACACCCCACTAAAAAGGAGAATTACAAGCAATATCCCTGATGAACATGGATGCAGAAATTCTCAACAACATACTAGCAAATCGAATCCAGTGGTACATTAAAAAAATTATTCACCACGATCAAGTGGGATTTATTCCTGGGCTGCAGGGGTGGTTCAATATTTTCAAATCAATCAACGTGGTACAACACATTAATAAAAGAAAGAATAAGAACCACATGATCCTCTCAGTAGACGCAGAAAAAGCATTTGAAAAACTACAGCATCCATTCTTTTTTTTATTATTATGTTATGTTAGTCACCATACATTACATCATTAGTTTTTGATGTAGTGTTCCATGATTCATTGTTTGCGTATAACACCCAGTGCTCCATGCAGAACGTGCCCTCCTTAATACCCATCACCAGGCTAACCCATCCCCCCACTCCCCTCCCCTCTAGAACCCTCAGTTTGTTTCTCAGAGTCCATAGTCTCTCATGGTTCCTTTCCCCCTCCGATTTCCCACCCTTCATTCTTCCCCTCCTGCTATCTTCTTCTTTTTTTTTCTTTTTTAACATATAATGTATTATTTGTTTCAGAGGTACAGGTGTGTGATTCATCAGTCTTACACAATTCACAGCGCTCACCATAGCACATACCCTCCCCAATGTCTATCACCCAGCCACCCCATCCCTCCCACCCCCTACCACTCCAGCAATCCTCAGTTTGTTTCCTGAGATTAAGAATTCCTCATATCAATGAGGTCATATGATACATGTCTTTCTCTGATTGACTTATTTTGCTCAGCATAATACCCTCCAGTTCCATCCATGACGTTGCAAATGGCAAGATTTCATTCCTTTTGATGGCTGCATAATATTCCATTGTATATATATATATACACCACATCTTCTTTATCCATTCATCTGTCGATAGACATCTGGGCTCTTTCCATAGTTTGGCTATTGTGCACATTGCTGCTATAAACATCAGGGTGCACATACCCCTTCAGATCACTACATTTGTATCTTTGGGGTAAATACCCAGTAGTGCAATTGCTGGATTGTATGATAGCTCTATTTTCAACTTTTTGAGGAACCTCCATACTGTTTTCCAGAGTGGTTGCACCAGCTTGCATTCCCACCAACAGTGTAGGAGGGTTTCCCTTTCTCCGCATCCCCGCCAACATCTTTCATTTTCTGACTTGTTAATTTTAGCCATTCTGACTGGTGTGAGGTGGTATTTCATTGAGGTTTTGCTTTGGATTTCCCTGATGCCGAGCAATGGTGAGCACTTTTTCATGTGTCTGTTGGCCATTTGGATGTCTTCTTTGGAAACATGTTTGTTCATGTCTTCTGCCCATTTCTTGATTGGATCATTTGTTCTTTGGGTGTTGAGTTTGCTAAGTTCTTTATAGATTTTGGATACAAGCCCTTTATCTGATATGGCATTTGCAAATATCTTCTCCCATTCTGTCGGTTGTCTTTTGATTTTGTTGACTGTTTCTTTCTCTGTGCAAAGCTTTTTATCTTGATGAAGTCCCAATAGTTCATTTTTGCTCTTGCTTCCCTTGCCTTTGGCGATGTTTCTAGGAAGAAGTTGCTGTGGTTGAGGTCGAAGAGGTTGCTGCCTGTATTCTCCTTTAGGATTTTGATGGACTCCTGTCTCACATTTAGGTCTTTCAACCATTTTTTGAGTCTATTTTTTGTGTGGTGTCAGGAAATGGTCCAGTTTCATTCTTCTGCATGTGGCTGTCCAATTTTCCCAACACCATTTGTTGAAGAGACTGTCTTTTTTCCATTGGACATTCTTTACCTGCTTTGTTGAAGATTATGTTGACCATAAAGTTGAGGGTCCATTTCTTTTTTTTTTTTTAAGATTTTATTTATTTATTTGACAGAGAGATAGAGAGACAGCACAAGTAGGCAGAGTGGCAGGCAGAGGGAGAGGGAGAAGTAGGCTTCCCGCTGAGCAGGGAGCCCGATGTGGGGCTCGATCCCAGGACCCTGGGATCGTGACCTGAGCCGAAGGCAGCCGCTTAGCCGACTGAGCCACCCAGGCGCCCCTGAGGGTCCATTTCTAATCTGGAAGAAATGGAGGCATTCCTAGAGATGTATCAACTACCAAAACTGAACCGGGAAGAAATAGAAAACCTGAACAGACCTATAACCACTAAGGAAATTGAAGCAGTCATGAAAAATCTCCCAAAAAACAAAAGCCCAGGGCCAGATGACTTCCCAGGGGAATTCTACCAAACATTTAAAGAAGAATTAATACCTATTCTTCTGAAACTGTTCCAAAAAATAGAAATGGAAGGAAAACTTCCAAACTTGTTTTATGAGGCCACCATTACCTTGATCCCAAAACCAAAGACCCCATCAAAAAGGAGAATTACAGACTAATATCCTTGATGAACATGGATGCAAAAATTTTCACCAAAATACTATGCAATAGGATCCAACTATACATTAAAAGGATTATTCACCATGACCAAGTGGGATTTATCCCTGGGCTGCAAGTTTGGTTCAACATCCACAAATCAATCAATGTGATACAATACATTAATAAAAGAAAGAACAAGAAGAGGATAGGATCCTCTCAATGGATGCAGAAAAAGCATTTGACAAAGTACAGCATCCTTTCTTGATCAAAACTCTTCAGAGTATAGGGATAGAGGGTACATACCTCAATATCATAAAAGCCATCTATGAAAACCCACAGCAAATATCATTCTCAATGGGGAAAAACTGAGAGCTTTCCCCCTAAGGTCAGGAAGACAGATGTCCAGTATCACCACTGCTATTCAACATAGTATTAAAAGTCCTAGCCACAGCATTCAGACAACAAAAAGAAATAAAAGGCATCCGAATCGGCAAAGAAGAAGTCAAACTCTCACTCTTTGCCGATGATATGATACTTTATATGGAAAACCCAAAAGACTCCACCCCAAAACTGCCAGAACTCATACAGGAATTCAGTAAAGTGACAGGATATAAAATCAATGCACAGAAATCAGTGGCATTCCTATACACCAACAACAAGACAGAAGAAAGAGAAATCAAGGAGTCGATCCCATTTACAATCGCACCCAAAACCATAAGATACTAGGAATAAATCTAACCAAAGAGGCAAAGAATCTGTACTCAGAAAACTATAAAATACTCATGAAAGAAATTGAGGAAGACACAAAGAAATGGAAAAACATTCCATGCTCATGGATTGGAAGAACAAATATTGTGAAGATGTCAATGCTACCTAGAGCAATCTACACATTCAGTGCAATCCCTATCAAAATACCATCAACTTTTTTCAAAGAAATGGAACAAATAATCCTAAAATTTGTATGGAACCAGAAAAGACCCCGAATAGTCAGAGGATTATTGAAAAAGAAAAAAAAGCAAAGCTGGCGGCATCACAATTCTGGACCTCAAGCTCTATTACAAAGCTGTAATCATCAAGACAGTATGGTACTGGCACAAAAACAGACACATAGATCAACAGCATCCATTCTTGATAAAAACCCTCAAGAAAGTAGACATAGATAGAACATACCTCAACATCATAAAGGCCATATATGGCAGACCCACAGCTAATATCATTCTCAATGGGGAAAAACTGAGAGCTTTTCCTCTATGGTCAAGAACAAGACAGGGATGTTCACTATCACCACTACTATTTAACATACTACTGGAAGTTTTAACCTCAGCAGTCAGATAACAAAAATAAATAAAAGGCATCCAAATCAGCAAGGAAGAAGTCGAACTTTCACTATTTGCAGATGACATGATACTATATAAAGAAAACCCGAAAGACTCCACCAAAAAATTGTTAGACTAATACAGGAATTCAGCAAAGTTGCAGGATATAAAATCAACATACAGAAATCTGTGGCATTTCTATATACCAATAATGAAGAAGCAGAAAAAGAAATCAAGGAATTGATCCCATTTACAATTGCACCAAAAACAATAAGATACCTAGGAATAAACCTAACTAAAGAGGTAAAAGATCTGTACTCTGAAAACTATAGAACACTCGTGAAAAAAATTGATGAGAAATGGGAAAACATTCATGATCATAGATTGGAAGAACAGATGTTATTAAAATGGGTATACTACCCAAAGCAATCTACACATTTAATTCAATCCCTATCAAAATACCACCAGCATTTTTCTCAGAACAAAGAATCCTAAAATTTGTATGGAACCACAAAAGATCCCAAATCGCCAAAGCAATCCTGAAAACAAAAAGCAAAGCTAGAGGCATCACAATTCCAGACTTCAAGCTATGTTACAATGCTGTAATCATCAAGACAATATGGTACTTGCACAGAAATAGGCACACAGATCAATGGAACAGAATAGAGAACCCAGAAATGGACCCTCAACTCTAAGGTCAACTAATATTTGACAAAGCAGGAAAGAATATCCAATAGAAAAAAGACAGTCTCTTCAATAAACAGTGTCAGGAAACCTGCACAGCAACATGCAGAAGAATGAAACTGGACCACTTTCTTACACCATACACCAAAATAAATTCAAAATAAATGAAAAACCTACATATGAGACAGGAAACCATCAAAATCCTTTAAGAGAACACAGGCAGCAACCTCTTTGACCTCGGCCACAGCAACTTCTTACTAGACACATTGCTGTAGACAAGGGAAACAAAAATGAACTATTGGGACTTCATCAAGATAACAGTGAATCATGGATCACTACATCAAAAACTAATGATGTATTATATGGTGACTAACATAACATAATAAAATAAAATATAAAAAAAAGATAAAAAGCTCTGCACAGCAAAGGAAATAATCAACAAAACTAAAAGGCGGCCCACGGAATGGGAGAAGATATTTGCAATGACATATCTGATAAAGGGTTAGTATCCAAAATCTATAAAGAACTTATCAAACTGAACACACACACAAAAAAAACAAATAATCCAGTTAAGAAATGGACAGAAGACATTAACAGACACTTTTCCAAAGAAGACATCCAGATGGCTAACAGACACATGAAAAGATGCTCAACATCACTCATCATCAGGGAAATACAAATCAAAACCATGATGAGATACCTCCTCACCTGTCAGAATGACTAAAATTAACAACACAGAAAACCACAGGTGTTGGCAAGGATGCGGGGAAAGGGGAACCCTCTTACACTATTGGGAATGCAAGCTGGTGCAGCCACTCTGGAGAACAGTATGGAGGTTCCTCAAAAAGTTAAAAATAGAACTACCCGATGACCCAGCAATTGCACCACTAGGTATTTATTCAAAGGTTACAAAAATACAGGTTCGAAAGGGTACATGCACCCTGATATTTATAGCAGCCTTATCAACAATAGCCAAACTATGGAGAGAGCCCAAGTGTCCATCGGCTGATGAGTGGATTAAATAAGATGTGGTATATAAATATATATATATACACACACACACACAGTGGAATATTACCCAGCCATCAAAAAGAATGAAATCTTGCCATTTGCAATGACATGGATAGAGCTAGAGAGTATTGTGCTAAGTGAAATAAGTCAGAGAAAAACTAATACCATATGATTTCACTCATATGTGTAATTTAGGAAACAAAACAAATGAACATATGGGAAGGGGGAAAAAAGAGGGGGAGGCAATCCATAAGGACTCTTAATGATAGAGAACAAACAGGGATGATGGAGAGAGGTGGGTAGGGGATGGGCTAGATGGGTGATCGGTATTAAGGTGGGCAGTTCTTGTGATGAGCACTGGGTGTTGTATGTAAGTGATGTATCACTGAATTGTACTCCTGAATCCAATATTACACTGTATGTTAACTACCTATAATTTAAATAAAAATTTGTAGGAAAAAATAAAAAATAAAATAGCTACAACCCATTCCAAAAAAATCATTAATTAATACACCAATATATTAACTTATAAATAACTGTATACAATTATACATAATTACACATCAGGTGCAGAGAAGTACTCTAGAAAAATGGAGAGAGAAAATGAGAGTGATAGAAGATGTGTTGGTGTGGTCATGTATTCAATTTTTTTTTAAGATTTTTTATTTGAGAGAGAGAGAGAGCACGTGTGTGTGTGCACAAGTTGGGTGAGGGAGAGGAGCAGAGGGAGAGGGTGAGAGAGAATCTCAAGCAGACTCCTCAATGAGCACAGAGCCCATCTCAGGACTCTGAGATCATGACCTGAGCTGAAACCAAGAATCAGCCGACTTATTGACTGAGCCCCCCAGGCACCCCTGGTCATGGTATTCTAGCAAAGGTGGTCAGGCAAGGCCTCACAAGGGGCTGACATTTGTGCGGATACTTGAATGAAGTGACAGACTGAGCTGTGAAGCCATCTGCAAGATCAAAGCCTTTGTGATCCCATGTGTATCAAAAGACCGTGTGTGTGTTACTTGTACTGAAGTCCCTCACGTGCGCTCAGGAACAAGCCCATCTGCAACTTCTCTTCAGTGAAGTCACGAACCTTTTAGGAGGTATGCCCCTCCACTGCCTCCATCTCTGCCTCCTGGCCACTCTTGGTGGCTGCCCTGACTGCCCCACAGCCTTTGTCTGCTGAACTGCTTTATCGGAAGAGGGAGAGCATCCTCCCTTGTGAAAAACTTGGTCTCTCAGATCAGTGCTGGCCTTGGGGTTCCTTCTGCACCAGTAGGCTTTAGATCAACCCTGTCGTCCCCATGTGTGTATGCATGTACGTGTGCACACACGTGTGCATGCACACACACGCACACACACACACACCACCAGTTCTTGGACTCCTCCCAATCTGCATAAGCTGATTAGGTCCTCAGGGATCCCCTTGAGAAAAAGCTGGAAGAGCACCATCTTAGTCCTTCTATAATAAAATACCACGGACTGAGTGGCATATGAACAACAGAAACTTATTTCTCACAATCCTGGAGGTTGGGAAGTCTGAGATCAGGGTACCAGCAGACTCAGTGTCTGGTGAGGAGCAGCTTCCTACTTCCTGGACGGTCATCTTCTTAGTGTGTCCTCCCATGGTAGAAGGGGTGAGGGAGTGCTTTAGGGTCTCTTTTACAAGGACACTATCCCATTCATGACGCCTCACCTCTCAAAGCCCCCATCTCCAAATAACATCACATTGGGGATTAGGTTTCAACATGACTTTTGTGGGAACAGAAACATTCAGTCCATAACAAATATTCTTCAGGTGTCAAGAACTTTTGGGTGGTTTTTTAAATCTTACTTGTTTTTATTTTAGTGCTTTTATATTAATGCATAATACCTGGTTTAAAAAAATCAATATAAAATGATATTCAACTTAAAGAGTTGGAGCGCCTGGGTGGCTCAGTCAGTTAAGAGCCAATTCTTGATTTCGGCTCAGGTCATAATCTCAGGGTCCTGGGATCAAGCCCTGCATCAGGCTCCATGCTCATCGGGGAATCTGATTCTTCTTCTACCCCTCCCCCCACTCACGTGTGCATGAGTGCACACTTTCTCTCTCTCTCTCTCAAATAAAATAGAATAAATCTTAAAAAAAAGAACATAGTATCATGCCCCCATCTGCATCCCAGTGCCCCAAGCAAGCACCTATAAACATTTCTTCGGGTTACTACTATAATTCTAACTAACATATTTATCTTACCATTTCTTGATTTGTCAACTTTAGACCTTCATAAATAGCCTACTTTCTTGCTACCTCTTTCCCCTCCCCACAAAGCTTTATTAAAACCTTTTATTAAAACTTGGTGACTTCTATCACTTTAAATGACACATTTAAACCACTACTGTTGTCCATATAGTTTAGAAGCCTATCTGGACCCCATCGTGTAAGATGAGGAAATTAGCATCTGTGAACTCTCTCTGTGGTTCCTTCCTTTCTCTGCATCCAGGCTTCTGCCAGGCTAGCTAGTGACTTGGTTTTGCTATCAGCAAAAAGTGCAGATGTCTTGACAGTGAGGACCTTTCATGCTTTGTGTAAATAGGGTGTGGAAAGTAAATGGCATTTTAATTTTATGTATAAAATTATAATGTATGTATTATATATATATAACATAATATATATCATTTGCTATAGACCAGAGTCTTGCAGTGAAGTCCATAGAGAGAAGGAAATGTAATTCTTGCCCATGAACCTGGACCACCTGAAGAAGAATGGGCCATTCACCTCTCCTCTGCTTCATTAGTTGACAAGATCTTAACAGCTTTTAATTGGCTTCCTGTTTGGACCATCACTTTCTAGAGCTGCTTTTTAGTTGTGTTTTTGTTTTTCCTGGGGCTTCTAATCATCTTTTCTTATTCTTACTGACAAAAGAAGGGTGTGGCTCCTTCTTCACTGTCTCTCTTCATTTGTTTAGCTTCTTAATCCTGTGCTCATTGAATGGCCTCTGTGTACCCCTACCCATGTCTTTCAGACCTGCGGTGCAGTTGGCACCTGAGACTTCTGTCCTTCGCACCCCTGGACTAACTACCTCTTTCTAGAGTCCCATGCTTTCCTCTTTCTTGGCTGGTTTTTAGCTCCCCTAGAGTATACCTTAACAATTTTTCTTCCCAGAAAGCACATCAACTTGCTGAGACCTTACATGTCTGAAAGTATCTTTATTTAAAGGCCCTTATCTGATGATAGTTTGGCTGAGAATAGAATTCTGAGGTCAGGCCATTTCTTCTCTGGGCTTAGAAAACCCATGCTCCACTGTCTTCTAGCATTCGGTGTTACTGATTTAAATGTTTAATGTCATTATTGTTTTTGTTCATTTGCAAAAATACCCTTTTTTCCTGCCTGGAAGCCTCATCTTGGAGGGTCTGAATCTTCATGAAGATGTATCTAAGTGGGTTTGTCTGCTGTACTTTGTGTTGTAATCAATTTATTCTGCTTTGCTGCTGGTAGACTCTTTTAACCCTAAAGACTTTTGCCTTTCTTAGCTTGGGGCCATATTCTTCTGTTATGTTTGATTTTTTTTCTTTCCTCTCCCCCCTTCCTGGAATCCTGTTAGATGCTGAGCCCACTGAATTCATCCTCATGTCTCTTCCTCTGATATGTCCCATCTTTTTTACTTCTTCCTCTGCATTCTGGAAAATTTATATTGATTTTAACTTTTAGACCTCCTATGACATTTCTTTCACCAATCATATGTTCTGCGTCTCAGAAACCACTGTCTTCTGATTACTTACTTTTCACATCACCTAGTCTTGTTATGTGGGTGGGATGCAATGTCTTTTCAAATCACTGTTATTTATTAGAATTTTTAAGGTTATTTTCATTACCCTAGATTACCTTCATTTCCCTTTTTAAAAGTTTGCTCTTAGTTTATCTGGGTCCTTCTTTCCCACGCCATGGGATTGTTTCAAATATCTAGTGATCCCTGGTTATCTATTCATATTTTTTAACAAAGGACTTCGCTGGTTAATAAAGGTGACTCACATGGGTAGGTTAGTATTCCCAGGAGACCTCTCCTGTGAAAAGGGGGTGGGTGTGCTGACTGACAACTCCAAGTTTATTAACCAGGTAGGCACCTGGCAGGCCTGGCCCTAGGGTCGATGAATAGGATCTGGTGGGCAGGTGAGTGGGGGCTCCCCCAGGGCTGCAGAAGGAGGGTTTCACTGCAGGTATAACCCCTGTTTTCAAGTCCCAGTCTTCTCCAAGTAGGTTGTTCAATTTTATTAGAGGACTATTTTCTGTTTTTTGACCTAAGGACAAAGCATTCTTGGGCCAGTTGTCCAAATGATTGGGAATTGGGAAAGGGACCAAGAGGTCTCCCCGTTGCCTACACAACCATTAAATCAGCTTTCTGAATTCTGTGTCATAACTAGTCCTGCTCTTGGTACCACCCAGCTGCAAATTGGACCTCTCGGTCTGGGAGGCCCAGCTCCAATGCCTATCTGGAAGACAGCGTTCTCTCTGATCCTTATGCTATCACCCACTTCCAATTTTCCAGAAATATGTTAAAATCTTGTTCTGCTCTCACCCCCATTCTTCATTTGTGTAGACTTTTCCCTTTGGCTTTCTTCTCACATGTCACTGGCATCTGGGGAGGGAGAGGCCTTTATATTCATTTTACCTTTCTGAATTCTCTAAAATGAGAATGCATTATCACATTCATAATAAAAGTAACAACAAGAGCTATTCTTAAAATGGGATTTAGAAATTAGCTAATTGAGCCAAAAAGAGAAGCATCCTGGCAGTATTCTGTCTTGCCCATCCCACCACTGAGCAAGAAACTGCTTTCCCTCAGTGCTTCCAGCTGAATGAATAAGTGGCTGGAGAATCTTGTCCTAGAGCCCGGGTCTCTCTCGTGCTTTATACGTCCCCAAGCTGAATTAGAGGTGTTTTGTTGTTGTTGTTGTTTTAAGAGGTGTTGTTAATGCAGTACGAGTATCAAATACAGAGCCTGCTATTAAGTAGGTGTATCCGTTAGTGGCTTCAAATGGCAAGCACTCATCTGCTTGCTCTTTGGATGGACTCAGGTGAGTGCTTGTTCTGCTGGTCTTACTTCCGGCCACTCCTGCATCCCCGGTTAATTGGCAGGCAATTGTTTGTTGAAAGAGAGACTGTCTTTAATAACAGCAAAGGTTTGGAGGAGGGGAGGAACAGAGCAAAGGGCTCACAAATAGACCGTTGGAAAAGTGCATTTCTGTGCATGGTAATCGTGCCTGCACCAGCCCCGAAGGCCCTGGGACTGGGTCACTGTTGCTGGAACTGGAAGCTGTGGCATCACTGCCCCCATCCTGGGCTGAGCGCTCGCTGCCGCGGGGGATGGGACTGGCACTGTGACTGGCTCTGCTGGCCACCCCTTCCCTGCCACTGTCTGAATCGTTATCACTGCCACAGGCTGGCCTGTGTTCTCAGCACCAGAGTCAGTGTCATGTTCTGAATCTACATCCCTGCTGAATATCTCTTTGTCTGGGTGGCCTGGGCCTTGTCCTCAGTGCTGTCATCCTAGCTGCTACTGCCCTTGTCACTCGCCTCATCCCTGTCACCTCTTCCCTCGCTCACCTCTTATGGGGTTGGCTGGTCACTGGCTGAGGTGAAAGAGGTGCTTGGGCCAAGTGTCCCTCGGCACCCCACAAGCCAGCTTGGGCTTCATCACGTGGTAACGAGGTGCAGGACTTCTAAGAGCTGCAAGAGAGGGAACTGCAAGGCTCAAGACTCCCATGGCGTCATGCCTACCGGCCTCTGTGGTCCAAGCAAGTCACACGCCAGCCTGGATTCAAGAAGCTGAAAAAGAAGCTCCACATGTTGATGGAAGGAGCTGCAAAGTATGGTGGCAACTTTTGCCATCCACCAGTTAATAATTCCAGTTTTTATTTCTAATTTTGTTTTCTAACTCTGTGTTTCCCTCAGGCTTCTGAGGACCCAGTCTCTGGAATGGTTCTACAGTAATGTGAAGAGCCGCTTCAAACGCTTTGGCAGTGCCAAGGTCTTGAAGAACCTGTACAGGAAACACCGGCTGGAGAGTGGGGCATGCTTCGATATTCTAGGTACGCTGGCGGCCTGCTGCTCTGGGAGTCTTTGTGGGGCTGGGGGGGCGCCAGATACTGGGCACCCTCAACTGGGACAGAGAAAGTTGCTTAAATACCTGGCTCCAATGAGGAGCAGAAATAGGAGGACAAATACCAAAGATTCTGTTGAGTCATCCAGTGCCAACATCCCCAACTGGGCTGTTGGGTGCATTAAGAAGACTAACGTATTTCGGCATACTGTGGACATTTTAATTGTAGACCCCTAGAAATCAAAGATTCTTGATCATCTCCCCCTAAGGATCAAAACATTGGAAAGTCCTCTGTTTGACCACGTAGACTAGGCCTGCCCTCAGAGGGTGTGCCCTCCACCCCCCTTCCCTCCTAGTCCCAAACTCTACTCACACCAGGCCCAGAACTTGATGTAATGGGAGAGTCGGGAAAGTATGCGCTTCTCTCCCAAGAAGGTGGGAGGATGAATTCTGCCTTTGCTGTTTTTACACACTTTAGACAACCAATGTAATTAGAATGAGAAATTATCTTCTTTAGTTCTATTAGACTAGCCAGTAGAAAGAAATCATTGTCAGAATATGAACAACCTGGCCTCTAAAAAAAGGCTGGCTTTTTTTTTTCTGTCTAAAGGCAGATTTTTTCTGTCTCTTTGCTGACACAGGTAAATGCTATTTATCCACAAGAAAGAGGGAAGGAAAAAAGATCTCATCCGTCTCATTTGGAGCTTTTTCACTGTCATTATTTTACATTGTTGTATTCTCAATAAAGTCTTTGGCTGTGTCTTATCTAAAAATATGCCAGCCACTGAGACAGGGGGGAAACAGGATGGAAGCATTAAACACAGAGAATCATTAGGGCCTTTTGTGGTGGTTGTTAGACTCTATCTTTCAAACTATTCAGGAAGCCTAAGCTAAGAGAGCAGTGCTGAAGGTTTCCACAGATTATGTTTATCTTCTCTTTGCTGATTTCTGTAAAAACTTTTTTCTCCAGGAATGGAGGCAAAAAGAAAGAAAGGAAGGAAGGAAGGAAGCAAGCAAGCAAGAAAGAAAGAAAGCTTAGAAGTAATCCTGTTAACAGTAGTTTTTCAACCCAAAGAACTATCTCAAGAAAGTTCCAGAATATTATTGGCTCACTTGTTTGTATCCCATCCTTTCTTTCCTCTTGCGTAGAGCTCCAGGTCTGCTTCATGTACCCTCTTATGTGTCACCAAATTCAGACCTCAGAGGTGTTCTCTACTGCCTCATGCAAGAGGAGGGGAAAAGCAAACCTGCCAGGAATCCTACAGAGCAGAGCACAACTCTGATCTCCTCCCCTGTCTCCCTCAGGCCCCACAGGTGGATCAGGCAGACGGGAGCCCCATGGGGGCCAGCTCAGGGCTCTGAAATTTTCAAGTGTCATGTTCCAAGGAAAACCATTTACTGAGGATAACTGTCTGCCCCAGTAGAAGCAGATTTGGGTTCTGGGCCCACTGTGATTCAACGCTTCTTTCATCCGGGCCTCGGTATGGCTCTTACCATGTTGCATTCAGGGGACGGTTTACAAGGTATACAAGCTGCAAGAGCAGTAGCCCATCCCCTCTGCGTTCCCAAAGCGGGGCTCCACACCTGGCACAGCCTATGTCCTCCATATGGCACTTGTTTGATCTTAAGAGCATTCTTTGGGTACCAAGACCCTTCACTGAAGTATTAGAATCCATTGCTTTAATATGGTTAGTATCCATTTAAACTAAGATTTCCTTTTGATGAAAGTGAAGACAAGCGGACAGGGAACAGTCTGTGGGATAATATTCAAAGCTGTTAAGCCATGGTCATAAAACAATGAGATTTATTCTACACACCGCCTAGAAATTTTAGTTACGCCGTAAGTATGGGCAAATCCCCCAGGGCATAAGTGGCCTTCCGGTTATGTCACATGACTGGGGAGCCCTTAGCATTAGCTCCCACCTGTCACCCAACACCCTCAAATCATTGTCACCTGCCACCCTCAATCCTGACTGTACATCAGAATCACCTAGGGGGCTTTATTTTTTTCTAATAATTTAACTCCAGTGATATATAGAAACTATTTAGCTCTACTCCATCCTTCCCTTTCCTTTATTTTTTTATTTAAACAAGTTGTCATGGAGGGGGGAAAGATGGCGGAGGAGTAGGGGACCCTATTTCAACCGGTCCCCGGAATTGAGCTGGATATCTACCAGACCACTCTGAGCACCCACGAAACCAGCCTGAGATGTAAGATCTGGATCTCTACAAACAGAATATCGTAGGCAGTTGGTTTCGAGGTACGAAGCAGGGGGCCCTGATTCCGCGGGCAGATATCAGAGGATAAACGGCAGCGGGAAGGTGCCTGGCCGTGGGGATCCTACACCACCGGTGAGCGACAACCTCGCGCGCTGGGGACGGGCACAGACTCGCAGACCTGTAGCGGCAAGGAAAGGACTTTAGGGCAGCCCCTGGGGCGGAAACCCGGAGCGGCAGGATCCCGCGGTGATCTGGGGGCGGCTGGTGGTTTTAGAAGCACAAAGGACAGAGACGTGCCCCGACCTGGAGGCAGGACTGGGGGCACTGCGGAGGGGCGCACAACCCAGGACGCTGCAGTTTATAGCAGCACGGGCAGAAACGGAGACGGTGTAGCCTGGAGAGCTCACTGAAGAACAGACTGCGGTCTCTCTGCTCTGAGGCAGAGGGTTGGAAACGGTCTCTTCTGCTCTGACTCGCGGAAGAGATGCGGAAAGCCGCCAGGGAAAGGCGCCGGAGAACAAAAGCCCCAAAAACTGATTCCCGTTGGGCCCATCCCCCGCCACAGGGGGGCAGGGCAACTCCGCCCAAACAGGGTTGCCTGAGTAACAGCGTGGCAGGCCCCTCCCGCAGAAGACAGGCTGGGAAAACAAGAGGCCAGCAACCCTAAGGTACCAAGAAAACAGGTGCATCTTGCTTGGGTTCTGGTCAATAATTTGGACTCTATACATTCTCTCAAACACCTATCAACAGAATGACTAGGAGGAGGAGCCCCCAAAATAGAAAAGACTCAGGGATTATGACTTATGCTGCAGAGTTACAAATGGATGCAGATATAACCAAGATGTCGGAGATGGAATTCAGGCTAGCAATTGTGAAGACAATGGCTAGAATGGAGAAATCAATTAATGACAACATAGAGTCTCTAAGGGCAGAAATGAAAGCTGAATTGGCAGAACTTAAAAATGCTATCAATGAGATCCAATCCAACCTAGATAATCTAACAGCTAGGGTAACTGAGGCAGAAGAGAGAATAAGCGACCTGGAAGACAATATAATAGATAAAAAGGGAAAAGAGGAGGCCAGGGAAGAACAACTCAGAATCCATGAAAATAGAATCAGAGAAGTAAGTGACACCATGAAGCGTTCCAATGTCAGAATAATTGGAATCCTGGAGGGAGTGGAGAGAAAGAGAGGACTAGAAGATGCATTTGAGCAAATCATAGCTGAGAACTTCCCTAATCTGGGGAATGAAACAAACATTCGCATCCTAGAGGCAGAGAGAACCTCTCCCAAGATGAAGGAAAACAGGCCAACACCCCGGCATGTAACAGTAAAACTTGCAAATCTTAGAACCAAGGAAACCATCTTAAGGGCAGTTAGGGGGAAGAGATTCCTACGTACAGAGGGAGGAACATCAGAATAATGTCAAATCTATCCACAAAGACCTGGCAAGCCAGAAAGACCTGGCAAGACATACTCAGGGTACTAAATGAGAAGAACATGCAGCCAAGAATACTTTATCCGGCAAGGCTTTCATTTAGAATGGATGGAGAGATGCAGAGCTTCCACGACCGGCAGAAACTGAAAGAGTATGTGACCACTAAGCCGGCCCTGCAAGAAATATTAAGGGGGGTTCTATAAAAGGAGAAAGACCCCAAGAGTGATATACAACAGAAATTTACAGGGACAATCTATGAAAACAACATCTTCACAGGCAACATGATGACAATTAATTCGTATCTTTCAATAATCACTCTCAACGTGAATGGCCTAAACACTCCCATAAAACGGCACAGGGCTGCAGATTGGATAAAAAGGACCCATCCATATGCTGCCTACAAGAGACTCATTTTGAACCTAAAGATACATCCAGACTGAAAGTGAAGGGATGGAGATCCATCTTCCATGCCAGCGGACCTGGGGTAGCAATTCTTATATCAGACAAATTAGATTTTAAACTAAAGTCTGTAATTAGAGACACAGAAGGACACTATATCATTCTTAAAGGGTCTATCCAACAAGAAGATCTAACAATTGTAAATATCTATGCCCCCAACATGGGAGCAATCATCTACATAAGCCAACTGTTAACCAAAATAAAGAGTCATATTGATAACAATACGTTAATTGTAGGAGACCTCAATACTCCACTCTCAGCAATGGACAGATCATCTAAGCAGAAAATCAACAAGGAAACAAGAGCTTTGAATGATACATTGGACCAGATGGACCTCATAGATATTTACAGAACATTCCACCCTAAAACAACAGAATACTCATTCTTCTCGAGCCCACATGGAACTTTCTCCAGAATAGACCACATACTGGGTCACAAATCAGGTCTCAACCAATACCAAAAGATTGAGATTATTCCCTGCATTTTCTCAGACCACAATGCTCTAAAACTGGAACTCAATCACAAGAAAAAATTTGGCAGAAATTCAAACACTTGGAAGCTAAAGACCACTCTGCTCAAGAATGTTTGGGCCAACCAGGAAATCAAAGAAAAACTTAAACAATTCATGGAAATCAATGAGAATGAAAACACATCGGTCCAAAACCTATGGGATACTGCAAAGGTGGTCCTAAGGCGGAAATCCATAGCCATCCAAGCCTCACTCAAAAAAATAGAAAAATCCCAAATTCACCAACTAACTCTACACCTTAAAGAACTAGAGAAAAAGCAACAAACTATGCCTAAGCCACTCATTAGAAGAGAAATAATTAAAATTAGAGCAGAAATCAATGAATTAGAAACCAGAAACACAGTAGATCAGATCAACGAAACTAGAAGTTGGTTCTCTGAAAGAATTAATAAGATTGATAAACCACTGGCCAGACTTATCCAAAAGAAAAGAGAAAGGACCCAAATTAATAAAATTATGAATGAAAGGGGAGAGATCACGACTAACACCAAGGAAATAGAAACAATTATTAGAAATTATTATCAACAACTATATGCCAATAAACTGAGCAATCTGGATGAAATGGAGGCCTTCCTGGAAACCTATAAGCTGCCAAGACTGAAACAGGAAGAAATTGACAACCTGAATAGGCCAATAACCAGTAACGAGATTGAAGCAGTGATCAAAAACCTCCCAAAAAACAAGAGTCCAGGGCCTGATGGATTCCCTGGGGAATTCTACCAAATATTCAAAGAAGAAATAATACCTATTCTACTGAAGCTGTTTCAAAAAATAGAAACAGAAGGAAAACTTCCAAGCTCATTCTATGAGGCCAGCATTACCTTAATCCCCAAACCAGGCAAAGACCCCATTAAAAAGGAGAATTTCAGACCGATATCCCTGATGAATATGGATTCCAAAATCCTCAACAAAATCCTAGCTAAGAGGATCCAACAATACATTAAAAGGATCATCCACCACGACCAAGTGGGATTTATCCCCGGGATGCAAGGGTGGTTCAACATTCACAAATCAATCAATGTGATAGAACACATTAATAAGAGGAGGGAGAAGAACCATATGGTCCTCTCAATTGATGCAGAAAAAGCATTTGACAAAATACAACATCCTTTCCTGATTAAAACTCTCCAGAGTATAGGGATAGAGGGAACATTCCTCAAGCTCATAAAATCCATCTATGAAAAACCCACAGCAAATATCATCCTCAATGGGGAAAAGCTGAGAGCCTTTCCCTTAAGATCAGGAACACGTCAAGGGTGCCTACTCTCACCACTGTTGTTGAACATAGTACTAGAAGTCCTAGCAACAGCAATCAGACAACAAAAAGAAATACAAGATATTCAAATTGGCAAAGAAGAAGTCCAACTCTCTCTTTTCGCAGACAACATGATACTTTATGTGGGAAACCCAAAAGACTCCACCCCCAAATTACTAGAACTCATCCAGCAATTCAGTAATGTGGCAGGATACAAAATCAATGCACAGAAATCAGTTGCTTTCTTATACACTAACAACGCAACTGTTGAAAGAGAAATTAAAGAAACGATTCCATTTACAATAGCACCAAAACCCATAAGATACCTCAGAATAAACCTAACCAAAGAGGTAAAGGATCTATACTCTAGGAACTACAAAACACTCATGAAAGAAATTGAAGAAGACACAAAAAGATGGAAAAATATTCCATGCTCATGGATCGGAAGAATAAACATTGTTAAAATGTCTATGCTACCCAGAGCAATCTATACCTTCAATGCCATCCCGATCAAAATTCCAATGACATTTTTCAAAGTGCTGGAACAAACAATCCTAAAATTTGTATGGAATCAGAAAAGACCCCGAATTGCCAAGGAGATGTTGAAAAAGAAAAACAAAGCTGGGGGCATCACGTGCCCGATTTTAAGCTATGTTACAAAGCTGTGATCACCAAGACAGCATGGTACTGGCACAAAAACAGACATATAGACCAATGGAACAGAATAGAGAACCCAGATATGGACCCTCAACTCTATGGTCGAATAATCTTTGACAAAGCAGGAAAAAACACGCAATGGAAAAAAGACAGTATCTTCAATAAATGGTGCTGGGAAAATTGGACAGCCACATGCAGAAGAATGAAGCTCGACTATTCTCTAACACCATTCACAAAGATAAACTCAAAGTCGGTGAAAGACCTCAATGTGAAACAGGAATCCATCAAAATCCTAAAGGAGAACATAGGCAATAACCTCTTTGACATCGGCCACAGCAACTTCTTTCAAGATACATCTCCAAAAGCTAGTGAAACAAAAGCAAAAATGAACTTTTGGGACTTCATCAAGATAAAAAGCTTCTGCACAGCAAAGGAAACAGTCAACAAAACAAAGAGGCAACCCACGGAATGGGAGAAGATATTTGTAAATGACACTACAGATAAAGGGCTGGTATCCAAGATCTATAAAGAACTTCTCAAACTCAACACCCAAAAAACAAATAATCAAGTCAAAAAGTGGGCAGAAGATATGAAAAGACACTTCTCTGAAGAAGACATACAAATGGCTAACAGACACATGAAAAAATGTTCATCATCATTAGCCATCAGGGAAATCCAAATCAAAACCACACTGAGATACCACCTTACACCAGTTAGAATGGCCAAAATGGACAGGGAAAGAAACAACAAATGTTGGAGAGGTTGTGGAGAAAGGGGAACCCTCTTACACTGTTGGTGGGAATGCAAGTTGGTACAGCCACTTTGGAAAACAGTGTGGAGGTGCCTCAAAAAATTAAAAATAGAGCTACCCTATGACCCAGCAATTGCACTCCTGGGTATTTACCCCAAAGACACAGATGTAATGAAAAGAAGGGCCATATGCACCCCAATGTTCATAGCAGCAATGTCCGCAATATCCAAACTGTGGAAAGAGCTGAGATGCCCTTCAACAGATGAATGAATAAAGAAGATGTGGTCCATATATACAATGGAATATTACTCAGCCATCAGAAAAGATGAATACCCAAGTTTTATGTCAACATGGATGGGACTGGAGGAGATTATGCTAAGTGAAATAAGTCAAGCAGAGAATGTCAATTATCATATGGTTTCACTTATTTGTGGAACATAAGGAATAACATGGAGGACATTAAGGAAGGAAGGGAAAAATGGGGGAATTGGAGGGAGAGATGAGCCATGAGAGACTATGGACTCTGAGAAACAAACAGGGTTTTAGAGGGGAGGAGGGAGGGGGGATTGGTTAGCCCAGTGATGGGTATTAAGGAGGGCACGTACTGCATGGAGCACTGGGTGTTATACGAAAACAATGGATCGTGGATCACCACATCAAAAACCAATGATGTATTGTATGGTGACTAACATAACATAATAAAATTTTTAAAAAAGAAAGAAAGAATAAACAGCAAACTAACTAAAAAATAAATAAAAATAAATAAGTTGTCATATACTTTGCATTTTTTTTAATTTAAATTCAATTAATTAACATATAATGTATTATTGGTTTCAGGAATACAGCTCTGTGATTCATCAGTCTTCTATAATACCAGTGCTCATTACAACACATACCCTCCCCAAAGCCCACCACCCAGCCACCCTATCCCCCCACTCCCCTCCCCTCCAGCAACTCTCAGTTTGTTTCCTATGATTAAGAGTCTCTTGTGGTCTGTCTCCCTCTCTAGTTTTGCCTTGTTTCATTTTTGCCTCTCTTCCCCTATGATTCTCTGTCTTGTTTCTTAAATTTCACATAAGAGTGAGATCATATGATAATTGTCTTTCTCTGACTGACTTATTTCACTTAGCATAATACTCTCTAGTTCCATCCACATCGTTACAAAACATCTAGGGGGATTTAAAAAAAAAACCCAGTGCCCAGGATCACCTGCCATGCTCAGCCACTTACTTCTGAATCTGTGGAGGTGGGCCCAGTACAGGTATTTCTGTGGGTTATTTTAAGGCACAGCCAAGATGGAGAACCCCAGCTAGCACCTGACCATAATTGGTGCAGTAGTATTCTGAATAAGATGGCTCCATCTTCAACTCCGGCTAAGGGTACTTGTTTGCAGAATTTTGGTTGTCAGAACATAATACACAGCATCTACAGCATTCAAGGCACGTGCTCTGCTCCCGAACTCTTGAAGTAGAACCCCTTGTACCTATGAAACATCTTCACCCCCTGGACCAACGTAATTTGCCTTAACACACTCAGTCCATTGAAAATTCATTGAGTTCACAGAATCTTCTGGGCCAGCCATTGTGTGCATGCCCTGCACTGCCATCTGTCCTTCTGGCCCTCCCAAGCTAGGCTTACTCCTCCTGCACCCCATATCGGGTGACAGGATAGGCGAGGCCTGAAAGGAGACCCATTAGTTCCATCAGGTAAATCTAAGTTGTATTCATTACTTCAATAAACATTCAGTAAGCATTTATTGAACACCTACTCTGTGCCCATCTGGTTTAAGATTGACAAGACAAGCAAGACCCTGCCATCTGAGAGCCAATATTCCAGTGGAGAAGTCAGATAAGTAAGTACATTTTTAAAAAATAAAGTGTCCAATGGTAACTCGTGCTCACATGGTACCTCCAGTAGACTCAGCATGACATTTTTAACAGTGACCCTAGAAAGAAGCGCTACACGAAAAGATAAAAGTGGTCATTATTAATATACTTAATCTCCAGGCAGTTGGATAAATAGCATATGCTTTCATTTAGTATTAAATAAATAAAATGGGAGAAATAAACCCTGCTTTTATTCATGAACACTCTATATCTATTTTTGACATGATTCCTGAAAGGGTCTATTGCATCTTTCATCTGTGATTTGACTGACAAACATGGGTTTTGAAAATGCTGAGCCCTGTGACATCAGAGGTTCTTCCAACTCATGAAAGACATGACGATGTCATCTGACTGCCACGTCATGCTTTCCAGAACAGTTCAACCGCTTTGTGCCATTCCCAAATAGCACTGAAGCTCCCACCTGTGAATTTCAAGAGAAACAGGGAGAAGTGGTGTCCCAGAAGATTTAAAATCATGCAGAACCAGAGCTTGTCCTCTGGGCAGCTCAGTCTCCCAGTGACATTTGCAGATCTCTCTCCTCATACTCCCCTCCACCCTCCCCCATTCTCTCTGCAGAGGACCTCACCTCGTTCTTCACAGGGCAGACACTATGCACCACTGCACTGGATCCTGTCACCTTCCAGGAAGGTCTCAAGGTCACACATCCCTTCCCTCTTGCTGAGCCAGCCTCTCTTTTAACTGGTTCCTTCCTATTGATTGGTAAACATGCCTGAGTCTCTGTGTTTCCTAAACCATTTCTGCACATTCCCCCACTTCCTGCCCTGCCTCGGTGCTCCTCCCAGTTGGTGGCAGGCACACTCCAGAGAGCATGCTGTGCTCAGGGCTTCTGCTTCCTGCCCTTCCTCACTCCTCTCACTGAGCTGTTCTCCCCACAGCAGCCAGAGTGCACTTTTGGAAGCACAAATCTGACCAGATCACCTCCATAGAAGCTTTACTGGCTTTATGTAGCTGTTGGAATAAAGATCAAAACATGATATGGTCACCATGACCTGAGTGGTCTGATCTCCAAGCCCAGCCACACTGCCTCTCGTTTAGGTCCTCAGATGCACCTGCTGTCCCCATAGCCTGCCCTGTGCAAGCTGTCTGCTCTGCCCCAGACACTCTCCCACCTCCCCACCCCCTCTGGCTGGTTACTCACTGTCCCTGCTAGACACATTCACTGTACTATGAAGCACCCAATCAGAGCAGTGAGGATTTCTGGCTTTGGTCATCAATATACCCTAACACCCAGCCCAGAGCCAGGCACCTAGTAGGTGCTCATAGACTCTTTGCTGGATGGATGAATGCATGTTGGATGTAGCCACACTAAAGGGAAATATTTGCACTTGGAACTATAGCTTGGGGTCTGCAGAGATGACTTCTCTTAAAGCCTTATATAATAAGTGAGGATCACCACATCAAAAACTAATGATGTATTGTATGGTGACTAACATAACATAATAAAATAAAATTTTTTAAAAAGTAAGTGAGGAAACTGAGACTCAGAAAGACAAAGCCACTGGCTCAGGGTCACAGAGCTAGAATAAGTGAAAGCCTGGTCAAAAAACACAAACACAGAGAATGGTATGTGGTCAGACTGAGTTGCCATGACAGGCTACACACTAATAGACTATTTCATAAAGGTAGACATCTACTAAACCTGCCTCAGATACCTACAGCAGTTACCCCTGGGGTTCCCATCCAAGGAAGCCCATCCAAGGAAGCACAGGATGTATTTTATGTATTGAAGGCCTATTGCTTAGTTTGACATAGCATTGATGGCATTTGCCCCCTTTTGAGCTGAGGCACATAGACCCATATTTATTTTCTTGGTTCTATCAAAAAGTGTTTTCCATCAACATCCAATTCAATACATTTTCCTTGAGCCACCTGCTGTCTCGGTGCTATCTTGGGTACAGGGAATACAATACAGTGACTTTAAAACCATCCATCATCCCCATCTGCAGAGATCTCATTTGATGAATGAACACATGAAAAAATATAATTAAAAAAAAATCCCCAACTTGAAAAAGGGCTTTAAAAAGGGGTTAGCCAACTGCTCTTCCGAGACTGGAATTAAGATTAGGGTTGTGCGTTCGATTCAAAGAAGACCAAAGGAGAGGCAACGGGCCTTAAAAGATCAAACGCCATGGGTTGACCTTGTCTCACTCTGGGCTTGTTTCACATGGACTCCATTCTATGGAAGAGAATGGTGACAGTTAAATCAATAGCTAAAAGCAACTGTTTGGGTCAGTGCCATAGACAGCAACTAAAGACCAAACCCACAGCATCACGAGCTCTTGTTCTTTCTCTCTTTCTAGTAAGGAAGCCAAGTGTCAGAGAGGTTAAGTAACGTGCTCCAGGTCACACAGCTAGTACTTTGCAGGTCCAGGAAGTGACGACCTTACATCTCTCTGGCTTCAATCCATTCTTCTCTCTTTGACTCCCCATTGCCTCCAGAGAAGGTATTGGAAGAAAGTTGAGGGAGGCAGCAATGTTACACCAGGAATCACTGTGAGAATAAAAAGGTGGCTGATCAAAAGCTGAAACATTATTGTGGAACCCAGTGATTCTCTAAATATCTGCAAAGCTGACTTCATCAGAGTGGGTCGTGGTGGTCTGCCAGGGCTGTGACCGTGCACCAGTGCTCACTGGGGACCTGTGATAATCTCATTCTCTCTCTCACTCCCTCCCTCCCTTTAGGAGGAAACTTTTTCGAGGCAAACCTGGAGAATGAAGGAAGTATTTCGGGCAGTGATTCAACATTTTATAGACAGTCAGAAGGTAAGTGTGCTTAAAAGTTTGCAGCTAGTGGGAAGTTGGAGGAATAGAAACACCTTCAAAAACTCGGGGTCTCCCAGTTGCAATGTAACCGCTAGACACAACCACTTGTTACTGGGTGGGAGTCTCCAGGGGTCTTCTTGTTATTGCTTCTCGTGTGAATCCATCATCAGAATTGGTGATTATAGCCAAGGTGTGGCCGAGAGCAGTGCATTCGCTACCCAACCCCTGGATACTTTATATCACCTGGTGAGCTCCAGTTCCAACTCCATCTTCCAGAGTTGGAATATGATAATGAATACACTTGTGTAGTTCATATTAAAATATTCATATAAAGAATGTATCAGGGGCGCCTGGGTGGCTCAGTCGTTAAGCGTCTGCCTTCAGCTCAGGTCATGATCCCAGCGTCCTGGGATCGAGCTCCGCATGGGGCTCCCTGCTCCGAGGGAAGCCTGCTTCTTCTTCTCCCACTGCCCCCTGCTTGTGTTCCTGCTCTCGCTAGCTCTCTCTCTGTCAAATAAATAAATAAAATCTAAAAAAAAAAAAAAAAAGAATGTATCATGTACTGATTCACTTCTACCTCTTTATACCAATATCATAGTCCCCTCAGAGTAGAAGTTAAAAGCAAAACAAATTTCTGGTTTCAAATAAAACCTTCTCCACCATTTCAGGTGGAGTGCTGTACCTTGAGAGCCTCCTGAGTCACCTGCTCCTGGGGCCCTGTAGCTCCTCCGCATGCTCTCTGTTCTCTCCTTTGGGTGCCTTTGCAAGAAGGTCCCATCCTCCTTCATCCTTGCCACCTAGAACTCTCCCCACGGTACGACACACTCCTGTGGGCTCCATGCACCTCCATTCACTGCTGAAGCTGAAATGCCCAGCACTGATTTCAGCCCAGAGTTCTAGACTCAGATCTCTAAAACTTGATCATCAAGCCCTGTAGATCCTATAGGGATCCTAACCTCAGCACATCCTAATCAAGCTCCTCAGCCACCTAGGTCCCCTGGCAAGAGTTCCCTTTCCCTCAGCCTCCCTCCTCCCCTACTTCAACCCAGTCACCCAAGCTCCTATCAGCTCTTTCTCCAATTCTGTCCTTCTCTTTCTATTCTGACCCCTGTCACCTGAGTGCCTCCTGCCCACAATTCCCCTGTATTGATATTACCTTCAGTGACCATCCGTATCTACCAGAATTCTCCAGAGAAGCAGAACCAATAGGGGACACACATACACACACACACACACACACACATACACACATGCAAAGATTTATTTGTGTGAGATTTATTTTATTTTAGGGACTTGGCTCCCATAATTGTGAGGCTTGGCAAGCCCAAAGTCTATAGGGTAGGTCAGCAGGCAGAAGACTCAGGCAGAAGCCAATGTTTCAGTCTTGAGACAGGCTTTCTTTTCTGGGAAACCTCAGTTTTTGCTCGTAAGGCCTTTTCTCTCAACTGTGTACTTGAGGCCCTCCTGCATTACCTCAAGGGCAATCTCCTTTACTTAAAGTCAGCTATCGTAGATGTTACCCATATCCACAAAATACTTTCATAACAACACCTAGATTCGTGTTTGAGTAAATCACTGGGTACGACAGCCCAGCCAGGATGATGCATAAAACTGACCATCCCATTGTCTGCGGGTCCTTTGAGCTTCGGTCATTCTGCCTCACCTTCTTCTCCTTCCTCCACACCCCTGCCAGTCATTCCCTTTGCGGCACCAACCTGAACCTTCACTTTCAGCCAAAACATCTTCAGTGCCCCACTTCACCCTCATCCAGAAGTCATGAATGTAGCATCCAGAGCCTCTGGGTTATGGCTCCAGGCTCTTCCTGGCCAGGGATCTGTGGCACTGGGGAACGATCCCCACCACAGGCCCTTCCGCAAGCCTCTTAGCATAAGTGCCTGCTCACCCCGTAGCGTGGGAAGCACAGGAGAGCGTGGACTTGGCTTCTCCATCGGGGCGTCACTGGGAGCCTCACAGAGCTAGCGAGGACTTGTGAGAAAAATATGTTGGTTGGTATATTGAAGAAGAGACGTGGGAGGTACAGTGTCTATCTCCAGGGAGCACTTGGTGTGATGACAGCCTCAATTCTGTAGACGGTACCTGTAGAAACATTGGGGAAACTGCGTGTTCAGTCGGCCACCCTGAGGTGCGCAGAGCCCTGACGTGACCATCATCACAGCCAGCTTGTGATGGACCCGTCAACTTGCTGGATCACTCCGAGCTTCACTGGGTTGGTTTTGGAGATTTTATTATGTTTGCCAGATGCCACTTTCTGTCCACAGTTGTGTCTTGAGGAACCTAAGAAGCTTGAATCAAGTTTTTTTTTAATTGAGGGATTGATTAGTGAGTGAATTGATGTATTTACAACTAGTCTCGCTCTACAGGGAATTTCAGGCAGCTTACAGGAGGTTTACGTGTGTTAAATAATGCCTGAGTAAGAGAGTATAAATGGAAACGGGGAGTGGCAATCTGGGCGAAGGAGACATAGCCGGGCGACCCCTGCAGTCCTGGGCTCCTGGGCCTGATGTGAGTCGGGCTTCTGGGGCAAACGAAGGGAGGATTGATCAAAATTCTTACTTTAGTAAAAAGCAAAGATCGAGTTTCTGGGGAAGCAGAACTCTTCCAAGTACTCGGCTCCAAAAAGAATTTTGTCACCTGCAGAAGTCCTTTGACGTGGGGATGTTTCCTCCCACCTGTTGCCATTTGCAAAAAAATATATATATATATATGCTTGCTAAAAATACAATAGCATTATTTTTTTAAATCATGTGAGCTTGTATTTGTCTCACTTTTGTGGTTAAAATCAAGGGCTTTGCAGACAGAGTCTTGGACTCAAACCTCATCTCTCCTCCTGTCACACTGAGTTACCTCGGCCAAGTTATTTGACCTCTCTGTGCTTCAGTTCTCTTGTCTGTCAGATGGAACCCACTTAGTGGACTGTGGTCTGGATGAACTGTGGCCATGCACGTGACGCTCGGCCTGGTAGCAGGTAGTCAAGCTCAGTGAGGTTGGCCAGTGTTGCTGTTATTAATAGTATCTGCTTAGAGTCTAAACATTGCTTCCCTGGGTTTTATATTTGCATGAAACCATGTGTACAGTCCAGTGCCCTTAGAACATTGGATAATTTTCATCCCTATCTTCACAGTGATACCTGAAATGCACAAAATAACACATAACTTTCATCTGAGAAAGCAGATGAAGAGCCGTTATTTCTTTATATGAAGCCCTTCTAGAAGTGCAGTTATCTATAAGCCACTCTGCATGTCAGGAGGGACTGCGTGTGATCCAGTCGTGCTCTCTGAGGATGACCTGGCTGGGAGGCAGTCTTTCTGGCTCCGTGGGAAGCAACCCCAGAGCCTTGGATGGACATCCAGCCAAGGTGGGGACAGGAGGGATCGGAGGAGGATTTTCAGAGAAAGAACTCTCGGGCCAAGCCTTGGGGGCCCCAGGAACCAGCTCAGGTACAGAGCAGGGACGAGAGGAAAGAAGGCCAAGATACAGGAGCCATGAAGAGAGAGATGGTGGCTCTCAAAGAATCACAATTTCTTGTGTCTGGGGTTGGGGGTGAGGAGGAGACAGTGAGGCAGGGGAGAAGGGCCAGGGCTGGTGCACCATGGTGAGCACTGGGAACTTAGCCCCAGCCCTTGCAAGACTTACACAGAAGAACCAAAGCGGAACAGTTGTTTTACTTGTCTTTCCCTTTCAGAAAGTGGTCTGTGTTCTGTTTCCTGTCTAGGACACAGCATGATGGACACATTGGCTGTTGCCCTGCGGGTGGCTGAAGAGGCCATCGAGGAGGCAATTTCCAAAGCCGAAGCCTATGGGGACAGTCTGGTATGACCCCTTGTCCTCGCTGGGGGAAGGTGTGGGTCAAGGTCCTGGCCACCAGAAGACAGTACAGATTGTTGGAAGACCAGCCTCCTGGTGGCTGTCCTGGTCTAGAGCAGGGCCCACCCTCTCCCTGCATCTGTAGTCAGGACTCCCAAGAAAGTGATCGCCAAGTCCCCCGACCCACCCACAGCATGCGGCCATTCTCTTCCCTCCCTCCGCAGGACAAGCAGAACGAGGCCAGCTATCTGCGGGACCACAAGGAGGAGCTGACCGAGGAACTGGCCACAACCATCCTGCAGAAGGTAGGTGGGCCCGGGCATCCCGCGATGCTGTTCACCACCCCGGCCTGGGTCAGGGCCTTGGGCCAGCTGAGGAGCAACTGTGGGCACCATTGTTGTCTTGGGCACCATTTCTGTGCCTCGTCACCTTTCCCTTTTGTGCTCTGGGGGCCACTGCAGAGGGATTGCAATGCACTGCAAAATCTGAGTGGAAGGATCCAATGTGGTTGCCTTTAGGGATTGAGTGGGCAGGTAGGGAGCCAGGAACTCAGCACTGAGCAGGTTACTCACCGTCTTCCTGTTTCCTGGCCTTCCCGCTTGTGCGTGTTTGCGCGTGTGTGCCTACGTGCGTCTTCTTCTCACACGTCTCAAATAGTCTCTTGCTGCCCTGGCAGTCACCCCCTGCCACCTCCATGCCCTAAGCTGTCCCTTACATGGTATATCCGTTCATTACTGTCAAGAAGAACTCTCTGGCTGCGAGCAAGGGTGATTTCTGTGTGCCACAGGCAAGTCTCTGACACCACCTGGGTGTCCTACAGTTCAGTTCTGACACTATCTACACGGAGTGAGCACAGACCTCACACGTTAAGGGCTCAGCCCCACCAGAGTGCCCCCACTGCAGATACCAGTGACAAGTGGCAGGTATCCCCAAGTTACTGCACTGCTGTCCATCCAGGGATTCCCATGACCACCCTCAGGTGGGATAATGTGCTAGAACAACTCACAAAACTCATCAAAGTGCTGCACTGCCAATGATAGGTTTATCATAAAGGATACAAATGAATAGCCAGATGAAGAGATACGCAGGTGACAAGGCCCGGGGAGGGGGCGTGCAGACCTCCGTGCCCTCTCCCTCGGCCCACGGCCCTCCCAGCGCATTGGTGTCTGCCCCAGCCAGGTGCATGCAGTCCCTCCCCGACCCCAGAGGTGGAAGGGGGGAGCTGAGAGTGCCCAGCTTTGAGTCAGCTCATTAGCATAACAAAGACACTCCCAAAGTTTTGAAGCTCTGTGCCAGGAACCAGGGCCAAAGACCAAATATATGTTTTATGAGACCTCGGTTTCTTTCTGGCTCATACATCCGTGCTCCTGGCTCAAGCGGTGGGCTGGGCTCGAGTCCATGCTGTGTGCTCATGCTGGGGCCCCGAGGGAAGCACAGCAGCTGCTCAGAGCCAGGATGGGAGCACTGGAGAACAAGAGCAAACAGCCTTGTGGGCTAAGTCCCAGGCTTAGCCCTGACCTCTTTGGTTACCCACTCCCTCCTCACGAGTCACTGACCAAACCAAGGCACCCAGTCAGCCCACTGCCATGGGCTTATACTTACCGTCCCCGCCCTGGGACAGATGCAGAGTCACATGACAAAGGACCGCACGCAGGGAGCAATGAACAAGTTCAGTCTTCCCTTTTGGTCACAAAATCCATGTGCCTTCCGCATGGCGCATACAGAAGATCCCCACTTATCCCCCAGAGAGCCCCCAAATGTCTCATCCAACCCACAGTTCAAAGTACATTCAGTCCAGATTCAGCTGCTTTTAAGCCGGAGACCTAGGAACCAAGCAAACACGTCATCTGTCCCCACTTGTCCAACACACACCGTCGGGGCTCGGACACCTACCTGTGCAGCTGCCTGGCACGGGATGTGACTAGTCCCCAGCAATCCCAGAGCCCAGTGGGCACTGGTGGCCAGGTCCCCACCATGGAGGTGGGGTACATCTTGGTCAGGCCCCAGTCCGCCCCAGGGCATGGCACCTCAGTTCCTCTCTCTCCCTGCTCCCGGCCTCCCGCTCTCTCACCCTGTCTGGGCGACAGAGACATTGAAGAATACACCCAGACTGGTGGCTCAGCGGTTTTCTCAGCTGCCTGTAGGAAGCTGGGAGCCCAGACACCGCCGTACGGATAGATCCCTTCTCTCCATATGGCTGCGCCCAACATAGCAAGTGGTACAAATGAGCTATCAGCTCATGGCTCATTTGCACCTGCCCCCTTCCCAGACCCTGCCAATGCTTCGTAACACCAGGGTTTACAGCCAGAGACTGTGGGTTCGAGATGCAGCTCCACTCTTTACGAGCTGTGCAGCCTTCACGGATAACCTCTCTGAGCCAGTTTCCTCATCTGTAAAATGAGGAGAGTTATAGCCCATAGCTCTTAGGATTATTTTGAGGATTAAATGAGGTCCAGCGTATACAGTGCCTACAACAGTCTGGCATGTGGTCGGCATTTACTGAATAGAAGTTGCTGGCATCATATAAGGATTATTTATAAACTGTAAAGTGCTGTAGAATGTGGAGGGCTACAGTTGTGCTGTTTTGCCCTAAGGCAGATCTGGAAAAGGCTGGTATGCTATTGAAACTAAGCTCTTATGCGGCTAAAAAACATCCCAGAGATCGTCCCGGTTACTCCACATGGCACCTGAAGGCCTGACCAGTAACCTGCCCCCTTTTTCCCCCTCCCCAGATCATAAGGAAACAGAAGAGCAAAGGCGAGCAGCAAATGGAAGAAGAGCCTGAGTGGTCACAGCCCCAGAGCTGCAGTGCGGAGGCAGCTGACCAGGGAACCACAGCGCCCCCAAGAGGCCCCCTAGCTTCCTCCACCCTCTGGGTGAGTCCCCAAGCAGCACCCCCCTCCCCCACCCCGCACAGGTGTCCTGCCCAGGCGCAGGTCAGAGCCAGTGCCCTGCAGACGTGGGGTCACCACTCTCGACCATCTGTAGTTGACTCGTGTGTCCAGCCGACAGGGTAAAGGTACCTGAAGGGGGGCGGGGTGAGACACAGGGAAAGTGTGTGTGTGAGGGGCCAGAGGGGACCAGGGGAGTAAACACAGACAGGCTTCTGAGGATATGGAGGCCGAGACCCATTTAGGAAAAATAAAGGTGTCAACAGGCATTTTTAAATCAGAGGAGGGAGAAACCCATGACCTTCAAATAGCTTGTCATTCAGAGATTTCACGAACCCATTCCTGCCGCTGAGAGCGCAGGCTGCATCCACGGTGTCGCCCTGTTTCCGGGGAGTCCTTCGGAAGCATTTTCCGAAAGAGCCAGCTCTGGGGGGCTCTAGGAGGTGCAAATCCCCCCAGGCTCGGCATATGACCAGTACTTCTCTATGTAGACTTTCTGTGCACAGGGAGTTCACACATATTATTTCGTTAGATCCACGTGAGGGCATCCTGCATTCTCCGCATTTTACAGAGCAGTAAACTGAGGCCGCCCTAGCCTGAGCCACTGGAACTAAGTTGAGGGGTGGGGCAGGACCAGAACCCAGGTCTCCTGGCTCCGAGCATTTCCTCCGCTCTGCTCCTGTCTCCTGTGTCATGGGGAAGCTCTTGGATAGGAAATGCCTGTTTTCTCACCAGATGTTCAGGGGGGCTCCTTGTCATGCTTATGGTTCAACCTAGAAACGGTATTCCTGCCACGTCATCAAGGCTGGAGACACTCTGTGTGTCACTGGAGACGTGGGACAGTGGGCTCTAGAACAAGTCTGAACAGTGGGCACAGCAGCAGCGGACCCCCCCTTTCCACAGGAGGACAGCAAGGTGCTTCCTGCACACCCCTTTGTCAAGCACTGGCCGAGAGCAGCTTAAAATAAGCAGCTGTGATGCTTCCCAGGGGCACCTCCCACTCAGCCCCTCGGGGGGCTGGAGAGACCCTAGTCCACCTGGGACGCAGGCACGCCAGGGGCGCAGGTCAGGGTCACACGGGATTCCCATTCGCTTTGCTAAAACAAGCCCTCTCAGGGTTTCCTTTTCTCACCAGAAAATCTGTTTTGCCAAATGCCTGCCTCCTGCACACCCCAATTATCACTTTGGCTTCAACATCAATGGAGAGAGAACGGATGCATTTCTTACTTATCCTGAAGCAAATGGCAGAATATGATTTATTTCTAGATTTTTATATAGAATAAGGCCTAATGGAAGTCCGTCTCCCACTGTAGGCATCGTTGGAATCTCTGGTATACAGTGCTTTGCAAGCTATGTCCACCTTCCCTGGGCTTGAATCTGCCTATGTAGGAGAGGGTGGGAGAGATCCTTGAGGCTGTAGTTTGAGAAAAGCCCAGAAAGGCCATTGATACACCCCTCAAATAACACTTTAACCACCCAGATCATAGGGCCTGGCACTTTACAGAGGGGACAAGATTATCTGCTGGCTCCTATTACTAATACCTTCATCCTTAACTTTGATGTTTGATCAAAGAAGTCCCCTCCTGGCCTCTCCTTGTGCGTTCTCCCTACACTGTGATTTGCAATATGTAAACAGCATATTTTCATCAACATTATCAGTCAGGGAGACGTGAATGCTTTGTCTTTCTCCACTCAGGCTTGTACTCATGGGAGCTGCCGCAAATAAAGCAGCCTGAATCTAGGCATAAAGAGAAATCCAGCATCCATCTGGGTCCCTGGCACAGTTTGCCCTTTTGAGCAGCCAATATCATTAGCCCCCCATTGTCAGTGGCCACGTATGTTCTGGCGATGGGCCAGCTCAATGCTGGGCATATGGCAACTGTTCCTCAATACAGGGCCATGACCACCTGATAGCAGAACGTTGATTTGTGGGGATTTAGTCATGGCCTGGACTTGAACCCTTCCCCTCTGGCTTCCAGGATACCTGTGAAGGAAGGAAACTCTATGGATCAAGGTATCAGCAAAACACTGGGATCCACACCTTTGTGAAGGCCATTTGTAGCTCCTGGTTTGGTTTAAAGACAGCCGTGTGATGAGAGCTCTTAAAAAACATTATCTGCAAGGAGAGCCTGTTCCTTACCCAGCGCTCAGTGATAAGAAACCACCAATTCTTGATTAGTTAGCTGTTTAGAAAGGCTATTTTCTGGCCAGGACAAGCTGCCAGCCCAGGCCCCTGAGAGGGCCGTCAGGAAAGGACTGGATGCCTCCTGATGCCCCTGACCCACCACTTCCCCCCCATGTCTCATGCCTTCCTCCCTTCGTCCTTATCTCTCTTGTCTTCAGAATTCCATTTGATGCTACACCTGGGTCTTGACCCCTGGACAGACCCCAGCCTGACTTCCCTTGGTCAGGACCCAAGCCCTTTCCCTCTGACCAGCACCATGGCAGGGCCAGCCCGGGGCCTCAAGAGGTGGTACATCCGGGGCACAAGGGTCATCCTCTCCAATGCTCCATGCAGTGCCTCACCCTTGGGGGCTAAGCCCGTGCTTTCTCCCCACCCCTGGCCTGCACTTGGCCCCAGTCCCCTGTGGTGAAAGAGTCTGTGCTAGCACCACATCCCGGAGTTAGGGCCTAAGGGGGACTGACCCTGGCCAAGGCTGCCATATTGCACAACCATTGACCTAGAACCCAGTGTGAGCGGTGCCCCCTGAGTCGTGCAGCATGATGACTGCAGTTCCAGCTGCACATGAGGCCATGTGGGGAAGGGACAGGAACAAGGACCGGTTAAGGAGCAGGCACTATATTTGCCCATCTCATGTTACTTCTTTTACTCCTCATCGTAAGGTGCAGATGCGTGTATTATTGGACCCATTTTATAGATGAGAAAACTGAGGCTAAAGCTTTACCATAAGTTGCCTAAGGCCCCACAGCTTGTGATTGGTGGCGCTGGGAGTTGAATACCTTTCTCCTCTTCCAAAACACTTGATCTAGTTTCTTCCTCTATAAAATGAGATCAGCGGACTCAGTGATCTCTCAGGCCTAGGGCTGCACTCTCCAACGCAGTGGCCATAAGACACAAGTGACTATTCAAATTTAAATTAATTAAAATGAAATAAAGTTTAAAATCCAGTCTTCTATCACACTGGCCATATTTCAAGTGCTCAGTAGCACCTCTGGCTGGCGGCTACTGTATTAGACAGTGCAGAACATTTCCATCACCCCAGAAAGTTTTATTGCACCGCATTGGTGTGATAAGCAGAGGGCATAAATGCAGAAATGTGCCTCGTCACTGGCCAGAGCCTGGACACGAAGCGGCAGGCCAAGTCTTGGTTCTTGGGGACTTCACGGAAGGTGGCCCTCCCATCTTTTGACCAGCTGGTCTCCCCCCTGGATGCTCATCTGCCTCATCACCAGAGCCCCACTCCAGGGGTTCCGACGCATGGGGTCTGGAGTCGAGCCTGGGCATCTGTGCACTTGACCCAAATCTGCCCGGGTGAGGCCAACGAGCTTCAGGCTTAAGGATAGCCTCTTTCTATCTTGAGGCGAGCTCCCTGATCTCCAGACTGTGGAGACCGTAACCCTGTGGCCTCCAGGCAATGCCTCCCCCTTTTCCTCTGTTACCCAACAACCAGGACCCCTCTGGCCTAGGGCATAACATGCAGAAACCCAGAACTCTGCAGGCCCTGCTACTTGCGCGTAACTGCGAAACCCAAACTCAATCCATCCCCGTGCAGACAGGAGTTCTCATCTGTCCTCTTGAAAGAAACTTGAATGTGATCGTTCTCTTTTTAATTTCCTCCCTTATTGTGTTGTTCTCTGCCAGAAGGGGGCGGGGGGAGGGGGTCAGTGCCATCCAGCTTTCAAAGCCTTAAGATGCAATATCCTAAAAGCCTACGGTGCAGGGCTTGTAATTCATTTAATGCCTCTTTGGGCGTGTATATATCCAAAGTTGTCTTCGTAATAACTTGGTGATCCTATTGATAATAACCATGATGACAGCAGGGGCCAGGCTCTTAGGATGTGTCTGGTGACCAAGAGGCATCTCTCTGTCCCTCCTCTATCCCTCTCTATTTTTCTCAGCCTTTTCTCTTGTGTTTCTGTCCGCTCTTCCCTCCTATTTGCTCTCTCCTTTGAGTGACTACAAGATAGACCTAAAGTATTTTTCATTATTTATAATTATTGGATTGAATTTAGTATCTATGCCTGACCCTAAAAATACAAAGCAAAGCTTTGTCTCCGTTGTCATTCATCCTCTCCTGTTTTATGGAATAGCCTCCTTGCGAGCAAAGACCATTTTGAAGCCATGGTCAGTGGCTCAGGGAGCCTGCCCTGTTGGCCGTGCTGATAGTCCCAGCCATCATAGCGACCGTAGACCATTCCAGGAGATGTAGGGAGCACGTCCTGCTGCTGCCCACACGGCGTAGGCGGCGCCTACGGAGCAAGGTCTCACAGATCACGCTGTGGGTTTTGCCCAGAACATCAGAGCTGGCTGGTTCACATGGCAAGTCCTGCTTGGCCGGAGCAGGTTAGCCAGGAGAGCAGTGTTCCCAGGCTCGCAGCACGGGCTCAGCACAGCATGGAGAAGGCATGGAATCGCATCAGCTTGGGGCCAGACAGACCCCAGCTCAGACCCTGCCTCTGCCCCCTGGCCAGCCATGTACTCGGGCAAGTTATTCAACCCCTGCCTCAGTTTCCTCATGTGCACTCTATCAGGTCAAGGGAGAGGATGCGTATGTTGCCCTGGCTCAGCGGTAGAGTGTAATAAATACTCTTATTTTGACTAATACTCACTGAGTGCTTTTTATGCACCAGGCATGACACTGATCCTTTTACATGAGGAAACTGAGGCACAGAAGAGTTGAAGTCTCCCCCCCCCCACACACTGCAAGTGCAGGAGGAAGCGCTGGTATTGACCCACTGCCTACCACACCGCCCACTAGTGCCCGAAGAGTTGAGCCTGGCCTGTTTCAAAGCTCAGATCCTCAAGTTCAAGTTCTGCAAGACTTCGCTGGCACTCTGACATTCCTGGACCCACCGTTCCCAGCCCTCCCTGTATAGACGTGCCGATGCAGCCCTTCCTGATCTTATCAGCCCTGCTTCTTCTGTGGGCACTAGGGTGGGTAAGAGGAAGGGAAGGAAAGCAGAGGTCGTGGGTGAGAATGAAAAGAGTGGGCACAAAGGCCCTGCTAGGGTCACGAGCAAATAAATGACTCAATAATCCCATCACTTCCCAGGAGCCGCTGAGGTCGAACTAACTGGTGAGTAAACACGTTGTCGTGGCGCCATCTGCTGGGAAATATGTTTATTGCAGTGGATTTGTGGCAAAAAACGAGGTCTGAGTCTCAGAACCTAGTTTTCCACCCTCAGAACCAGTCTCCAGCCTGGTGGGAGACTGGGCCAGCAGTGTCCTGAGACCTATCGAAGCCAGATCTCGGGATCTTTTGTGATCGTCAGGGTATAGTTTTCTTCTAGTGTGAAACAATGGCTTGCCTGAAATCGGATATAGAAGTCTGGCGCCCCCAAGTCTCTCACAAAGAACACAGATTCCATCTTCCGTGTTAGAACCAGAGGGACTTTTCATTTCTTGGTGTTGGCTTTTGTAGATGGGGAGCATTTCGGTCTCATAAAAATGGACCCAAGCTACCTCTTACAGACATACACAGACAAATATAAAATACCAGGTGACCCACTGTAAAATGAAACATTAAATATCATTTTTACCCTTTTGTAAACATGTATTCAGTGATTTATAGTGAGAAACTGGCAGATAAGTTTAAAAAAAAGGCAAGTCAGGGCATAGAAAATGGCTCCATACGGCCCCTGGCAATAGATTATCTGCTCCCTAAGGGCCAGACCTCTGTCTAAAGTCCTGTAAATTCAGTCACAAGCAAGCAACCAAGGAGCACACCCAAAAGACCATTCCTGCCTTCAGGGAGCTCACAGTATTTGGAAGAGCTGACACGTTGTAGTAGGGCTGTAACAGAGTATATGGAATTATGTGTGGGATCACATAGAAAGGGAGACTTCTTGCCAGAGCACAGTGGGATGCGTGTCAGGGGTATGTTCCCTGAGTACCCAGGAGTTTGCCATAGAAGAATTTTTTTCTTCATTTTTTAGTAACTTCACTTGACCGTCAGATTTGATCTCTGTTCCCAGCTGCTCATCATCTGTTAAGGATTTAGCAAAATCATAGATGGCTCCCTGAATACCTATCCCCATGAAACCCTTGGTTTTCAGGACACGAGGATCAGGGTCCAGGCTTTCTTGCTCTTGGAATAAAGGGAGTGGCACTCAGCTGAAATCCGCTTGATGTGTGTGTGTTAGCTTGGCTGTCCTCCAAATTAGACCTTGCCCTCCATGATGTAAGTGAGGATGATGGTGAGCTTCTTCTTCTTTCTTTCTCTTGCTCTTCAATTTTATCCAAGAAGTTAGTGGAGGGAAAAAAAAAATCAGGCACTTCTGAAAACCCATCCTGTAGCCCACCCCAAATCACATTCACTCCACCACAAATGTGCACTAATTCCCAGTTCTGTACCAGTTACTGTGCTGCCATTAACAGGCCATTAACTGCCCTCAATTGCACAGTTTCTTGGCAAAAACCAGATTGTGCAATAGAGTGCAAAAAAGCACAAGTAAGCATAGAGGAAGCCCAGTACCCCCAGCCCAACTTGGGGTAGGGCATTTCCCATGAGCCAAGGCTTATGTGAACTGAATGCACAGAGAATCTTACGGAATTGATAAGATGGGGAGAACTTGTCTGCCCCGGGGCCGTGTGAACCTGTGAGTGCTGTATGGAAAGGCAGGTCTGGAGGCCTCTCATCTCTATTCTCTAGTCACAAGGGTGAGAGGCACACTGTGATCCTGGGTACACATCTTAGAGGTTCCATATTTATTCTGCAAACCCATCTTCCTCCTAGATCAGCCTCCTGTCTGTGGGGGGATGTAGAAACAGTTCGCTATAACTCTGTCTGAACCAGAACTCACATGTACCACCCTCTCCAAAAAAAGTGTGCCAGAGGGCCTATATTTGAGGGCTCCTGGGTCCTGGTCTGGCCTGCAATGATGGGGATGCCAGACCTTGATCCTCAGCTATCTCTTGTGTTTTTTCCCAACCTGGTCAACCATCCTTCAGGGTGCATCATCTGCTCCCCAAATTCCAGCCATGAGGCTCAGTGTTATCACCCAAACATCCTGACGCTGGTGTTGCTCTTTTTCATTGTCATTGTCATTTTCATTTTTAAAGCTCCCACTTGTTATGCATTCTGTGCATGGGGCAAGGCTAAGTTTCCACACCTCTCAGGAAATTAAGTCATCTGGCCTCTTCCTGTTTGATGAAACTCTGACCTCCGAGCTTCAAATTCTTTGTAACATTCGTAACATACATATGTTTGTGTGTATGTCATGACATGTATGTGTGATATAATTCAAACATGTCTCCTGCGTCCTTTGAAATCTCTCCTCCACCACTTCTTAGGTAACAGTTTTTTCCCTTCTTTAATTCAGATGCTAAATGGGAATGTGTTGCAATAGGGTTAGGTTTGTGGATGGGCCATACTTGGCTCACGAATCCGTTGTAGCTTTGACATTGCGCTGGAACTTTCTGTCTGGGCTGCCCTGACTCGGGTTTGGAGGTCTTCCCGGGGAAGATGCTTTCCTTTTTGAGCACAGTTGGCCTAAGACATGTTGCTGGGAGGATGGCTGGATTGAAGGCTGTCAGCAGCCACTCCCCACTACGTCTGTGCCGCTTTCAGGCGGGCCTGGCCAGCTTGCGGTGGCATTGACGGGGCACCGTTGGTGCTGATACAGAGTTATACACTGATTTGCAGCTTTTTTTTTTTTTAAGATTTTATTTATTTATTTGACAGAGAGAGACACAGGGAGAGAGGGAACACAAGCAGGGGGAGTGGGAGAGGGAGAAGCAGGCTTCCCGCCGAGCAGGGAGCCCGATGCGGGGCTCGATCCCAGGACCCTGGGATCATGAGCTGAGCCGAAGGCAGACGCTTAACGACTGAGCCACCCAGGCGCCCCTGATTTGCAGCTTTTAAGGCTCAGCTCGGGAAGAGCCAACACCGTCAAACATGCCTTCTCCACGCTGTGGAGAAAGCGGAAGGCACCCCTCCCAGGGACTGTGCCTCTCAGTCCACCCTCTTCCCCTCTTTTCTCTCCGCAGCAGTCCCAGTCTTCGTCCTCACCCCCCATGGAGGACGCCCCGAAGACCCCTTCCCTGGAGGCTGCGTTGAGGCCGCCGAGGGGCCAGGGCCAGCCGCCGCGGGAGGAGGCCACCTTGCCCAGCTGGAGGAGCACCGACAGGCTGGACGAGACAAGTAACGGTTTTTAAGCAGCATCTGCTTGGTCTGTGGGTCCCAGGAGTGCTGTCTGGAGGCTTCTCCCCACTCAGCCTCTCCTCCCTCCCTCAGCCCGAGTTAGTGTGGGCCCACTTGGGGCAGCTGAGCCACAGGGTCACAAGGCCTCTAGCGCAGCACACACCTATAACGTAGTGGTGTTTTCCACTGTGCAGTCTTCCAGCTGAGACCCATGGGACAGTGGGGGGCTCCGGGGCCAGGGTGTTAAAATGTCTCGGCCGCGTGCCACCTTTCAGCTTCCAATTCCACGTGGACGAGGAGAATGTATCTCATGCAGACGAGAAACGCTAATCCAACCTAGCAGGGTATTTCAGTGTTCAGAAGGATTTGGGTCCCAGCAAGGGTTGGTTTTAAGAGGGTCCTTTTTGAAACCTGACATGGTAGTTAGGGTAATACTCGCTCCTATAACAAACAAACCAAACATTTAGGTGGCTTAACATAATAGTTTAAGTTCTCATCACACACCAGTGCAATGCAATGTCCTGGCTGTGGGAGGCCTTCGGAGGCCTTCGGAGGCCCGAGGCTCTGTGGTCCTCCACGGCCTCCGAGCCTTCTGCTGTGTCATTCATATCAGCCAGCAGATGGAGGAAGAGAGAACAGAGAAGTCAGGGCACCTGCTTCCTAACCACCTCAGCAGGGACATGGCCCACACCACTTTCATTCCCAGACCACAGGCAAGAACCAGTCACACAGCCCCACTTCAATGCAGAGGGCCTGGCAGATGTCCTGGGTGGGCGCATCCCAGCAACACAGCTCTGCCACGAGAGGGGCGGGGCAAACGAGTCTTCGATGGACAGCTGTCATCCCTACGGCGCCTGAGGATGGCATGCTGCCGCTTCTGCCCGCTCCTTCTCCTCGAATGTCCCGCCCCTGCATAGAGCACTTGAACTCACCTCTCCAGAGACTCAACATCCACAACGCAGTCCATTATAAGCCTGGCAAGTCATGTAATCCTTCACAATGAAGACGCTCAAATTAGCCGAGTCGCTTTCCCAAAGTCACACATCCGAGGGCTGTGAGGTGCTTGCAACCACGTGGGTAACAGCCGGGGCCGTGAAGCCCCCTGCTCAGGCCACCTAGGTCTCTTGGGCTCCATGACTGACTGTCTAAGTCAAGATGCTCACTTCACTCTGGCACAGGTCTGTTCTTTCCTCACCTGGCTACACGTAACGGAAGCTAGGCGCATTGTTCTCACAAGAAGAAACCACGAAAGGATTCTCAACTCCCATTGTATGTCAGATCTAGAATCCTTTTCTGAACAACAACCACAAAAATTAGCAGCAAAATATTCATCTTAGAAATATGCTTTTAAAGATGGTGCTGTCGTTTCTACTCGCTAAGGGAAAAGATTGAACTAACAGCTATTGAAACAAATTCCATTGTTCTCACGGTGCAAAGAACCACAAACCATGCAATGTTTTTAACAGTCATTCTAAAAATTCCCCCAAAGAGATCATTTCCATGTGAACCTTTTAGTAGAACCCATCGGTAGAATCTGCAGAGATTCTGGGAGCACAGGAAATGTTCCCTATTTATGTATATGGTTTGGGTTTATGTTTTTGAAGTGCATTTTTCCATTCTAAATAAGCTTTTCTTTCCTTTCTTCCTGCTGCCCAGCGTATCTGTTCATTCATTCATAGTCTTTCTTCCTTTATCTCTCACCAGAGACTGAAAGTTCCCACAGAGAGCGGATTCTAAAATTCCACAGGGCATATGTTTATCTTCAATAAACAATAATAACTACCCTTTAAAAATCACCTTACCATGTACAGGGTCCATCTGCAGGCACTATTTTATTCATTCCTCCAACAGCGCTGCTAAGCGTTCCATCCTCTTGTGTGGCAGATAAGAACCTTGAGGGACAATGAGGGTGAATGACTTGTTCAAGGTCCCTCCATTAATGGGGCCAAACGCAAATATCATGGCTCCAATTTGCAGGCTTTTTCAACTACTGCATGATAATAAGTATCCCCCCTCCATAAAAACAAACAAATAACACCCCCAATAAATAGCCTTTCAAAATTCACACTTACACACTGAGAAGTTTAGAGGAGATTATAAAAACTTCTGAAAAACACTCCATCTCCCAAAATAGTTCCCTGCTGAATTAGGAGCATTCCAAATAAAGTTGGAAAGGATTTTGATCTTCAAAACATGATTTCTTTTTTTTTTTAAAGATTTTATTTATTTATTCATGAGAGAGAGAGAGAGACAGAGGCAGAGGGAGAAGCAGGCTCCCCGCGGAGCAGGGAGCCCGATGCGGACCTCGATCCCAGGACCCTGGGATCATGAGCTGAGCCGAAGGCAGACGCTTAACCGACTGAGCCACCCAGGCGTCCCGAAACATGATTTCTTTTTACCTGATATTCTGTAAAATAAAGCACCCACATATAATTTGTCAGTTGTATAAAAACATAAAATTTAGTTCAATAATAGCACACACAGAAAAGATTTCACACTCTTCTCAAAAATCCATACATCTCTAAGGATGGAGATTTAAAATTACAAAACTATAAAACACTTGTATAGAAAACCTCTGGTTTTTCTAAGGAATGCTTCACCTTGACATGCTAAAATGTCCAGGCCAACCCCACAAGTCTTGAGGGGTGTCTGACCTGTTTAGCGGGAAGCAGATTATTCCCAGGGGCATTACCCAGTCTCAGAAGAGCAGAAATGTAGAAGAGAGGAGACCCAGAGGTGAAGGTCATCTTGGGTTAATGGCCACTGGGCTATTTTCCGCAGTTCTGTTTATGCCCCAGGGGGGAAAGGTTGCTTCCAGAGCCTGTTAATTGCTTCCAGAGCCTGTTAATTCACGGGGTCAGCTGGAGGGACACTGTGGGCTGAGTAAACCACAGCAGGTCCACTTTGGGCCTCCACAGAGCTTACAGCAGTCAATGGATGTCTCCCCAAACACATTTCCACTTGATAGACCTTGACTGAGCATCTACTGTATGCACAGCATGTGCTCGGTGCTGGGAAATAGCAATCAGGGGACAGCCCCTTCTCTGCAGTTGCTGACAGGTGGTTGTCCGCACAGTCACGAAAGAAAAAGAATTTGGACAAAGGAGAGAACGGAAGGGCACAGGGTCCCCAGTCCCAGAGGACTAAGAGAGTGTGGTGGTAGAGGCCAGGTACAGCTTTGAGCAGTTCCGACCATGGAGCTTGACAACCAGGATTTCACAGGAGTGGGCATTCAGGGAGCCCGCTATGCTTTTGAGGAGACGAAAATTGGTCAGCTTCTAGCTTCCTCAGAGGACCATGATGAACTGGGACTGTAAAAGGCAGCAGAGAGGGGCCAGTGGTGGACTGAATCCTTGCCCTCCACGTAGCAGGTGTCAAAGGCAGGTGCATGACCAGGACCACGTTTACAACACAGTCAGCCCGGGAGCCGGCACAGAGTGGCATTCACAGGGGCTTTCCCGCTGTGGCTTCCTCCCAAGGCCCCAGGGCAAGGGGGATAGGGGTAGACAACCAAGAAAATTAACTGTAGTATAGTTTAAGTCTTCAAAAATGAGAGCTTTTTGGCAAAGCCCAGAGAACAGAGTAGCCTAGCTTCTTAAGGAAAGAAGGCCAAGGATGTGCCCTTGAGAAGCAGCATGTGAGTTGGGTCTCTGAAGCCCAGCCAGAGAGCTGACTTAGCAACTAAGTATAGGGCCCGGCGGGGAGGGGGGAGCACACCTCTCCCCTCAGAGTGAACCCATTCCACAGCCAGGGCTGAGTCTGCTTTGCATCGTGGGACTGTCTCTGTGTGCAGACTCTAATAGAAAGATCTGAGGACCTGTGGTTTATTTGGAGGTGAGCTCAGGAAACACAGAGAGGGGAGGGGACATAAGACAGGGAAGGGAAGGCAAGGCAAGCAAATGATTCCTTATGGAGCTGGACTGGAGGGAGCTCATCCCCATTGGGGAACAGTAAGAACCAGGGTAGAACACTCTCCTGGGCAGCAGGCAAGGGAGTGGGGCTATAATCCACCAGCATCCCCTGCCACTGGTTGAGGGCTGCTCCCAGAGGCTGTGATGGCCCCTCACCCCTGGGACAGCCAAGCAGCCTCCGATAACCAAAGCTCACCTCAGGCCAAGAATCGCCAAGTGCTGGGAGTTGGAAGCCCAGAGGGTGTATGCTGAAGCCATCCACAGCGCCTGCTACAGGGGAAATCAAAATCACCACTTACTGGCCATTAATAGCCTCTCGGAGAGCCTGTGTATTTCTGGAGAAATCCAGGTGGGCTCTTTGGTCCCTGCCTTCAGCACCACCTGACCCACGAGATTGGGACATGGCATTGGGAAAATGCAGGCAACACAGAAACCCTTTTCCCCAGAAGACTGGCCATTACCACCACAACAGGCAGAGCCCATTACATGTAAATGGTAATAACACCTTCATTAGGCTCTCTTCTGAATGTTTCCACGGCCGATGAAAGCAGGGTTGTGCGGTACGCAATAGTAACTACAGGATCGGTAGATACATATACCTATGTATGGAGTACATGGTGCTGATCTGTAGTCAGGGGGAAATAATAGTAGAAGCCAACTCAACAGGCAGAAGGTAAGAAGGCTGAGGGGTAGCAGACAGGATGATCGAGGCTTTACGTATGTTGTCTTATAAAAATCCTCTCACGGCCACGGAGGGTCACACTGTCCCCACCTTTAGGTCAGGAAACAGGCTCAGAGGTGCTCTTTGACCAAGGTCCCCTGCCAGGAATCACAACAGCTGGGGCTCAGCCCTGGATCCACCTGAATCCAAAGTTCTTGTTCTTCTCCCTGCCCTAAAGCAGCCCAGGGATGGGTAAGGGTGAAAGCGGGAGAACTCATCTCCCGCTCTGAACAGGCACATGTAACACACTTGATGGGTGTCACCTCATTTAATCCCCACACGGAGCCAGGGAGGGCTTAGCTGTGCCCCTCTCGCCAAAGAGAGTACAGAGGCTGAGAAGCTCCCCGAGCTTTCCACCCGGGCCTCCTGACTCCACAGCCTCTGCTCTTCCCTCTGCACCAGCTGGCCCTGGGACAGAGCAGGCTGGAGAGGTTGCTGAGACCCAGCCCCTGCCAGAGGGACCTTGTCATCCTCAGGAGGAGGGCTTAGCCATGTGCATGATCAGCCAGACCCCAGACTGGGTCATGGAATGAGCCAGACAGACTGTCACAGCAGGAGGACTCAGGGAAGGAGGAGGCCATATCTGGGCAGGGAGGCAAGAAAGTGCTCTAGGAAAAGGGGAACCAAGCAGGTGAGGTCTCTGAGAGGTCACTGGAGCTTTGCCATGTGGAGATGGTGGTGGGGACAGACCCCAAGGATAGAGGGAGTAGCCAGGGAAAGGCAGGACCCAGGCCCTCAGGTCCTCAGGCTTCCAGGAAGACGATGCTTAAATTAGCCTCCACTGGGCCCAGAATCCCCCTGGAGGAGAAGAAGCCCCACCTTCTGACTCAAGACAAAAGGGAACGCGGATGTCCCGCCAGCCTGGGCTGCAGTCAGCTTAAGTGCCACTGGGTCTCTGAGCTGAAAATGTGTTCAACCAACATCTGAGTTCCCTGAAGGCTGTGGTTCTTCAGCAGTCCTGGCAAGCACAACGCTCTGTGGACAACACTGTGAAACACGGATAACTTTAATTTCATTACACGAAACAGTACTCACTTAGTTGGTAGGAAATCTGTGTTTGAAATGGCATCTGGCAGGACGCAGCCTCAGTGTCCCAGCACAGCAGAGCTGGGGAGCCCTCAAGCCCAGAAGCTGGTGTCCACACACAAGTGCGTCTCCTCCAAAGCCCCGCCGTCCTCATCACCCAATCCCCAGGGAGTCCTGTAAGGTTCCTAATCCCGGAACACAGCTTCTGTTGGCAGCTGCTCTGCCCCAGGCCAGGGGGCTGTGCCAGGTACTCAGGGCTGAGGAGCACCATGCCATCCTACTCATGCCCCAAGCATACTCTCCTATTTGGCTTCCACAAAAATAAGACAAAGCAACTTTCACCCCCTGGCATGGAGATCAACCCTTGGGGCCCCAGCCACCCGCCATCACAGATGCTCTGGGCAAAAGGGAGCCCAGCATAGGCCAACCCAGACCATGACCCCACACTGAGAACCACTCCAGCCTGCCCTTGATCAGTGGATTGGCTTCCACAGCACACTCTATAAGCCAGAGCTGTCTTGGCTTTGGATGGAGATGCACCTCATCCCCGCTTGACCAGTTATGGGTTCTGTGACCTTCGACAAGTTACTAACTTCGCTCACCTTTGTCTCCCCATCTGTCAAATAAGATTGGAACTACCAACCTCTTTCTTCCTCATGTCCTTTCCAGAATGAGGCATGTGCCTTGAGTTGAAAATAAACTTACGTGCTGAGCAGAAATAAACACTGTCACTCCCCCGCCACTCACATAGAACGCTTCTGGGACCAGATGTGTGGGGTTTTTCCATACCCACCAATTCTCTGACACCAGCCGGGTACCCTCCAGTTCCGTGCTGACCCTGTCTCCCTGCAGTTAGCTCCCAATCCCACGGTCAAGGGCTCAGGACTACCTGGCTCATGTCCCAGGTCATCACTTTGACTTCTGACCAACCGGCTCTTCACGACCCCCTCCTCAGGCTCAGTAGTTTTCTGGAGCAGCTCAGCTCACAGAACTCAGGGAAACACTTGTGTTCACCAGTTTATTATATAACAGAGGATACAGATGAACAGCCAAATGAAGAGGTTCACGGGGCGAGGCCCTGGAGGGTCCTGAGCACCAAGGAGCTGGGGTGCCTCTCTGGGCACGTGGATGTGCCAGCCAGGAAGCTCTTGGAACCCCAGACTTTGGGGACATTTATGGAGGCTTCATCACGTAGCCACAGTCAATTATTAACTCATTTTCCAGTCCTTCTTCCTTCTCCAGAGATGGAGGTGGAGCTCAAAGTTCTAAATTTCTAACCATGGCTTGGTCTTTCTGGTGGCCAGTCCCATCCTGAAGCCACCCAGAGCCGCCTCCTTAGATCTAAAGATGCTCCCACCACCCAGGAAATTACAAGGGATTTAATTTAGGAGCCCTGTGTCAGGAAATGGGGTCAAAGACCAAATATTAGCAGGACCTGGGGGCAGAGTCTGGTGTGTATGTGTGTGTGTGCGTGTGTGTGTGTGTGTGTGTGTGTGTGTGTGTGTACACATATATCTTATTTCACCCTGCCATCTCACAAGGCCATTGTGGGTGAGATCTGTAGAAGTTCCAAGTGCAGAGTGTGTTAACCTTGAGGGAGGCCAGGGCAGGTGACAGAGTCATCTCCCATCCAACAGAGAAAACCATGGCCCAAGGGCAAAGAGCCAGACCAGGGGCTGCCAACAGTAGCCCTCCCCACCCTTCTCCACCCCAGCCAGCCCAGGGCAGGAAAAGGACCATTCTGAGGCCGAGGTGACCATCTACCCAAGCAGAGGTGCACTAGGAGCCAGATCTCGAGTGTCTCCTCATGTCTGAAGCACTGGGGCCTGCAAAGCCTCAAGGGACTTCTTGGGGACCTTCAATTCTGCCTCCTAAAGAGGTGCCTTTTTGGACTTCCCAGAGTCAGCTGCTCCCCAGGACCCCAAGCCAGCGGTGGGGAAGACGCAGATGGCAGCCTCGCCTTGCTGTCAGGTGATAACAGCCCTGTTTGGTTTCTTTCTCCCTCCCCTTCCCCCACAGACTTGGCCGAGGTTTTGCAGAGCCCGGACGGGAACTGGGTGGCCCTGAAGGATGGTACTCTGCCACACACCCACCTGCTGGCCAAACCTAAGAGTGGCACGTTCCAGGCCCTGGAGGCAGCCTCCAGCATGGCCTCTGCCTACGACGAGATGGGCTCTGACAGTGAGGAGGACTTTGACTGGAGCGAGGCCTTGAGCACACTGTGCCCACGGCCCCGAGGCCGGCCCAGGAACCCCCAGCCTCAGCCCACACAGGCCCAGGGCTCAGACCAAGGCCCCTCAACCACCAACTCCGGGCTCTCCCCGAACCCCGAGGCCATGTGCTCCGACTCAGAGACCTCCTCTGCAGGCTCTTCCCGGGAAGTTGGGCGCCGGGCCAGACTGTCCTGGTTGCAGAGGAAGGCCCCCAGGGACCCCACAACAGAGAAGAGGCGCCTGCAGGGAGAGCTGGATGTGAACTTCAACCCCCAGGCAGCCAGCAGGGAGACCTCAGACAGCAGCGAGCCTGAGCAGGCCCCCCATGCTGCGGACCGGAAAGCCAGGAGGTGGGGAAGGGCCCGCGTGGGCTCAGAGGAGCCAAGCGAGGAATTGTCTTCTCCCAACGCCGGTTCCCAGGGGCTGGACAGACATCAGGTAATCAGACTGGTGCACACTTTTCAGCAGGATGTGCCCTCCTCCAAGCGTGAGTGGTGTGGAAAGGTTTCGAAATCACAGACCCAGATTCTCATCTTGGTTTGCTGCTAAGTAGCTGAGTGGCCTAACAGCTCACATCCCCTCTTTAGGGCTCCATGATCTCCTCTCTGGGACGAGAGCTTCTTGCGGTTCCAAGTGGGTTTGAGATGTGGCCCCCAGGACAGCAACCTTAGCACCGCCAGGGAACGAGTTAGAAATACACATTCTCAGGCCCTGTCTGCTCAGAAACTCTGGGGATGGGGTCCAGGCATGTGTGGTCACCAGCTCTCCTAGGGATTCTGCTGTCCTAAAGCTGGAGGGCCGTTGGCTCAGGGTTAAGGATATGGGGTTTAGAGTCAGGCTGCCTGACTTCAAATCCAGCTGTGTGACCTGGGCAAGGGCTCAGGTCTGTAAATGTAGATACTATTACAACCCCCTTCAAAGAATGATGCGATGAGTGAATAAGATAATGTTTAGCATGAACTAAGCTCTGTTCTAGACACAGTAAATGTTATTTCAATATGAAAACTCAGGGCACAGTTTACTCACATTCTGTGATTCTTTCGGACACCTCCCACCCCCTCTCAGAATCCTCAGTGGCTCTGCCCACATGGATTAGTTCAGGAACCTCCTTTGAGATTATGATAAAAGCTGTGGGCTCTCTCCATAGAAAGATGCACCCATACACACACACACACACTCTCTCTCTCTCTCACACACACACACGCACGTGCACTCACACACCATTTGCTTTGAATGACCTTATAGAAGCAATGGATTGCGTTTGAAACTGAGAGTCTAATGGAAGATCTAGTTAGGTTGCCTCTGCCTTCTATAGGCTCACATTGCTGTCAACTTGACTTTCCACACTCCTGGAGAAACCACAGCCACTTCTGGAACCCCACTGCATCTCCAGTGGTACTCAACCACCGTGCCCTGCATTCTTAGTTTGGGTGTCACCGAAAGCAGGCTCCAAGTCAAGGATTTGGATGTAGGTTTTAGGTGGGAGGAGAGCCCAGGAACCCCAAGAGTAAGCCAGAGCAGTGAGAAAGGCCTATTAAGGCAGGCGATAGACAACTGGGGCCCCATCCCACCAGGGACCCACGGAGAACCACATGGGACACACCCCCCACCCGAGGACAGGAGCATTCATCCACAGTCTCCCATCTGCCTTTGGTACAGAGTGGCCCCACCCAGGGCAGCATCAACTCCACACACAACCAGTTTGCAGTGGTGCCTGAGAAATCCTTCAGGCAAAGAAGAAGGGAGAGACCCAGGTCTGCGGTGGGAAATGATCAGTGAGCCAGAAACTGTCCCCCATGGCTGCAGGCAGCTCGGGTAACTCTAGGGGATACAGGCGGGGACATCACCAGCGTCTGCTACGATGCCCATCTATGAATGCATCAGCCAGATCCCTGATCACGAGGTCCCCGTGAACACAGCTGTGGGCTCGGAAGCCCTCAGGTCACAGAATCGGGCATCAGTCCTGCCTAAGCTGCTAATATGTTGCCTAGAAAACATCCTTTCTTTGGTCCAAGGTCTCGTGTTTTCCTATGTAAAAGCAGAGCATTACAAATCTGCCATGTGGGACTGTTGTGATCGTACAGTAGAAATACAAACTTCTGCTCAGTGATGACTCCTTGTTATCTAGCTCAAGTGGAGACTGTTTTACGGAGACTTTGGGTCACTTGCCCGAAAGGATATCCTTGAGGCTTGTCTGCATGACTCCCTTGCCGTGTATCCCCAACAACTGGCTGCGTGAAGCTTCCTGTTTATTGTGAGGTGGCTTGAAAGTTGTCTTCTGGTGGTCATCTTGCAAGGCCTCGATAGAGAGAAGACGGGGCCCCCAGAAAAGCTCTAGGACCAGTGTGTTGCTTCTGCCTCCCTGGCAGTGTCCTCTCCTCCCCAGTAGGTGGCAGTGGTGCTGCACTAACTCAGGCCCTCCTTGCTCTCCTGAGACGGCAGTTCTCTTCTCAAAGAAAAAATAAATAAATAAATAAATAATATATATATATATATATATATATATATATACACACACACACACATACATATAATACAAAATATATATACATACGTATTTTATACGGTTAGATATATTTCATGAGGTTAGATCTTATATGTGTGTACATATACATACAGGGATGTATATGTATTTTTAACCATTTGCATACTTTTTAATTATATAAATAAATGAATATCATGTAAAAAAAATTGTGAACATACAGATATAGTCTCCCCCACCACAACCTAAACCCCCGCCATCTCCTCCAAAATAACTGGAGTTGTATGTATTTGTGCACTCACATATGTATAGTACATTTAGAAATATAGTTCTGTATTTTAGCAGAATCAGCCTCTTACTCTCCATACTCTCCTGTCGCTTGCTATTAACAGTTAATGATAGAAATGTCAGCGCACATGTCCCCGCAGTGCCTGCCAAAGATTGCCTCCCGGTGGCCCCCCGCAGGGAGCACGGGAGTGGGAGCCGTCCGTCCAGGGTGCAAGCAGAAAGGGTGCACGTCTTGTAGAGAATTTTAAAACAGTAATAAGTCCAATAAAAGTCAGTCTTTTTATTATCACCTTGCACCACGCAGGGACAATTCTGAGCACTGTAACTTAGAGTTAGCCCTTTAGTTCCTCTGTTCTTTGCTTTTCCGGATGATATGTGGTAAGATCTAACCTTATTTTTTAAAATTAAGCGTTTGTCACCAAATTGTTAGCAAATAATCCATGTTTCATTTGCTGGCTTCAGATGCCCCCTTTAATATATATTGACCTTCTTTTATTTCATGAGCCTGGTTGCCTTATGCTCTCTATTTTGTTCCATGGATGGAGAAGTCCCATTTGTGTACAAATAACAACTTTATTTCAATTATAATAACTTCATAACATACTTTGATATCCGGTAGATGGTCTTCCCTTCACAGTTGTTTTTTGTCGATGATATTTTATAAAGTGTCTTAACTTTTCTCAATCCTTTACTCATATAAATGACTTTTTACAATCTTCTCTTCAAGTTGAAAAAAAAATTTAAGTTATGATCAGATTGCTCCAAATGCATTTATCTATTTGGGAAAAATCTATGTCTTTATAATATTGAGGCTCCCCATCCAGTGGTGTCATACTTGTCTCCATTTATTTACTTTCACTCAAGTTGCAGAGATTTTTTTCAAAGCTCTCCTACTTTTGTTGTTCACAGGTTTTACAGTATGTTATACATTTTGTTGACATTGTGGATGAGATCTCTTTTATCTATTACACGTGCTGATTCGTTTCTGATAGTGTATAGATCACTATTGATTTTATGTTTATATTTTATAACTTAGCACCTAATAGATTCTTAGTCCTAATAGTCTTTCACATGATTCTCTTAGCTATTCCAGGTAGATCCTCATCTTGTCCACATGGAGGACATTTTTATGGTTTTTCCCATGATTTACACTGATTTCTCTTGCTCGTCGTCTGGCCCTGGCGACAACCTGTGCTACCCGAAGCGGTAGTGAGATTGGCACTCGATCTGTGTCCTGCTGCTGTCCTTAGGCACGTGCTTGCAGTGCTACACGGTTAAGTGTGTTGCCTCCTCTACATTTAGTAGATACTCTCAAAACAAAGATGCATCTGCCTATTCCTGGCTTCGTAAACGCTTGTGTTCCTGCTCTGGCTGTCACTCTCTCTGTCAAATAAATAAATAAGATCTTTTTTAAAAAGAATTAAATAAATAAATAAAACTGTTGAGATTAATAAAATGAAAAGCTGGCTCAGATAGATAGATAGATAGATAGATAGATAGATAGATAGATAGATAGA
>NC_058403.1:146660101-146727378 GCF_002201575.2 Neomonachus schauinslandi | reverse complement strand
AGATAGATAGATAGATAGATAGATAGATAGATAGATAGATAGATAGATGATAGATAGATTCATTATATGTAGATAATGTACGTGTATATATAATGAATTTCCCCTCAAATACAGTTGCATCCCACAGACTTTGATATGTAGTGTGCCCATCGTCAAACTTTTCTAAGTAAATTATCACTTCCAATGTGATTCTCATTTTAATCAAAATTAAGAGGTAATTAGAAGAGTGGATAGCTTTCTGGTTTGTTTTGCTTTGTTATTGTCTCCAATTTTTAGTCCTCATGGCATTGTGAGCAATAAATATGGCTTATGTGGTTTTGCTGTTGGGAATCTGTTGGGATTTCCTTTGTGACCCAATACATGGCCAGTTTTTGTGACTATTACATGGGTGTGCTTGAAAAGAACACATATTCTCTGTTTGTTGAGGACAGACTCCATGTACAGGTGCACATTGTTTTGGACGTCAGCAAGACAGACAAGGTCCTGCCTCAGAAGCTCATGTTCCCTTGCCTTCATGTCTGCCAGGCTTCACTTCCCTAACTTCCCTACTCTTTTCTACTGTTGTCTTCATGCTTCTGTGGTTTTCTTACTTTCTGTCCCTTTGGAGTCTGGTGAGTCCCTAGGAGGCAAACCAGTGCATGCTGGCAGCTCCACTCCCTGCTGGACCCATGCCCTCACCAGCCCCAATTAGCGTGTAGAGCCAGTTGAGGGCAGAAGTCCTGTCCTGCATTCTCTAACTGCATCCCCAGCCTCAAATCTCACCTCACATGTAACTCTGCACATGGAATCACTCTGTAATCTGTTACCATAGATTGCTGAATGCGTTCCCTGACCTCCAGAACCCCGACCCTGATGTCTGCTGGTGGGATGACATCTATGGGTCAGAATCACTTTCCCTCCAAAGCCCTGCAGCCAATATTTTACCGCCTCCTGCCTTGGTGTGATGAACAGACACCTGAAGACATCTTAATTTTTCCTTAATGTATAACCGTTTTCTCTTCTCTTAGACATTTGTTTGATTTGCTGTTATCTTTAAAGAGCAGACATTTTGCCAGAAGGGTAGTGTGCTCTCATCTCGTGCTCTTGCACATAAGACAGTGAGCTCTTCTCTGCATACTCGGGTATTTTTTCAACTCAGGAGTGTTTCCTTCTGTCATTTTGATTCTTATTTCTTCCAGGCCACCCATAATCCTTACCTTGAATCTTAATTCTCTGTCTTCCATGTCTATGATCTTCTCTTACTCTTTTTCCCTTCTCTGATTGATCTTTTCTTCAGTCTTCTAGAATACCTTCCCAAGTTTGTCCTCCTGTCACTCATTTGTGTTCCTGGGATTAATTCTGCGATTACCATTGTCAGATGTGGGCTCTAATCCTGCCGTCGTGCCCTTAGTCTTTCTGCAATCTTTTGTCTCAACAGTCTCGCAGTTCATCTCATGCCACAGCCTTGTCTTTTAGTTGGAGTGCTTCTCTCTCATAACTTTCTGTACCTCTTCATTGAGACTCTGTATTATTATGCCCTAATGAAAACACAAAACCACTATCAGACGTTGTGTCCTGCTTGTTAGTAAAATTTACGTGATGCCTTCAAGCTACCTTTGGTTTCCTTTGTTCTGCTGTATTTTTCCATAAATTCCATGTTAACTTTTTCTGTTAGTCATCCTTAAGTGAGGATAAAGCTGTCTCCACCCCACTGTTTGCCAATATCTAGCATACTGAAACCATTTCCCCTCTGCCAGCTTGAGAGGAGCTTTTTCCTACTCTCATCATCTTGCTGTATGTTTCTTTGAACAAATGGCTAACAACTGAAAATGCATATGTTGAATGAATGAATGAGTGGAAAAGAACAAAAATCATTCTATATTTCTACATGTTTTTTTAACAGTTTCAATTACTTTTTTTTATTAGCATATAATGTATTATTTGTTTCAGGGGTAAAGGTCTGTGATTCATCAGTCTTACACAATTCACAGCACTCACCATAGCACATACCCTCCCCAGTGTCCATCACCCAGCCACCCCTCCCTCCCACCCCCCTCCAGGAAACAAACTGAGGGTTGCTGAAGTTTCTACATGGTTTTATAGATCCCCGCCCACCCCGGGGCTTTACATTTTCATGACCACACCTCCTAGAAGGTAACATGGTACCATGGAAAGTTCTTCCCTCTGCCCTCCTGAATGTTCTAAGTGGCTCTAAGACTAGGAGGAAGTGAGAGGGTTGGGAGTAGGGTTTATCTCTGGATGCTTCAAATGCCCCACCACCACAACAAAAGGCTCAGCTATTGTGCTTTTGTTTGTTTGGTTTTCATTTTATTTTTTTTATTGTGAGCATTTATCTCACACTCTGAACCAGGGTTTGAGGTTGGGAGAATATGGGGGGGTGAGGGGGAGACAGCAATTATCCTGACTACTTAGGAGAGGGAGAGAGTGGATGGGTCTCCAAAAACATTTTTTTTTTTCAGTTCATTTGCATAGGCCTTGTACTTAGTGAAAATTTTTCCCATCCATTTACTAGTAACAAGCTGACTTCCATTCCTTTTTAGTTATGTGAATTTTCACCTTTTCCTGTATCTTCCCACACAGTTTTGGTGGAAAACTTGGAGAGGTTGTAGAGTGATGTTTGCCAGGTATCATTTTAAAATGGAAACCTGCTAATTAATTTTTCATTGATTGAGACATCGGGATGGCAGGAGGCTGCTATTTCAGTTTCCTCTGACGTTTCATTTTTTGTTGTACTCATTAGTGCAACTTGTTTCCTTGGGGTAAATTTGCCCCCTTGTCTAGCAGGTGAGGTCTTAATTATTCTTAAAAGACGTTCTAAGAATCTTGCCACATTGGGAAGCTACTAATTCTTTAACAATCTGTAAATATTCATTTATTTTATGTGTTCATGCCTTGCAACAGAAAGAATTTAAAGTAGTTTACATAAATGTAAACACAAGAGAATAAAATGAAAACATAAGAAAAGCAGGACAAAGGGAAAATCAGGATAGAAAAGATAAATGAAGCTAGGAGTAATGTTAGTTCACAATATGGATGCAGAGAAGTCCTAATCACAAGCTGACAATGCCAAAAATTTGGCTCTGAGCTTTCTAGAAGACAATAGGTAGAGAATGATGTGAGCAGCTTGCTGAGTCATGGAAACCATATTAGAACAGTGAATCTATTCCTTAAAGGATGCTGCTCTTGGAGCTGAGATTCATGAGAAATTTATCCTGTGGGTCCTCGTGAAGAGAAAGCAGAATGCATCACCCTCCACTATAACCTGCTTCAAATGAGCACACACATTGGAGGCTGCTTCTCACAGTGTCACTCAGTATGGACCAATGCAGGCACATTTCAGTCAAGTCAGTCTATCAGGGGCCAAATGCATTGACCTCTGCTGGTCCGGGTCACTCCAGGATATGTGGAGGAATAGATGGCTACCTCCCCAAGCCCTGGTTCATGAGTGTTGTTCAGTTCCAAATTCAAGGGGATGCTCTCTGGCAATTGTGACCCCCCCCATCCCATGAACACTGAGGCCTTCAACAGGTGCACATCCCTCTGAGGTGTGCCAAGAGAAAATCCCCAAGCAAGCCCTTCGATCTACCCCAATTGTATTTGAATTTCCTCCAGTATACAGACCAAAGGGTGGTAATCCCTGCACCCAACACCCAATTCTTCACCATTGATTTTCAAATCTTTTTAGCCATGGGACTTTGCCTGAAATGAAAACTTAAGGAGAAGACAATAATTTGGCTGAAAGTGGAACTACTCTGAGACAAGGCCGCCCTCTGCCTTTGCCCCTTCTTCCCACCTACATAGCAGCCTAAGCAAGTACAAATAATAACCTGGAAACAGTTTTGAGCAGGTGTAACCAATACCCCCTCAACAGAAGAAAAATCTTAGTCGGGCATCTGTCAAGTGATTCCCTCTGAGCATGACTGCTAGGTGTGCCCTCCACAATAGTTGCAGAGAACAGGTCTGGAAAACAAGAAGATACTTGCTGAATAATGGTGATTCTTAAATATTTTTGTGTCATAGACCCTATTGAGAACCTGATGAGCACAAACTCTTCTCCCCCATGTGTGTGTTTTCCATGGGGGGGAGGAGGGATGCATAAACACAAGCACTCAAAAGCTTACAATGTCAAGGAGTTTTTGGGGCAGGAACTTTCCTGAGTTTCCACAGACTTTGGGTTAGAAGTCCTGCTGCATAGGATTTTTAACCAGCAGTCATTGGATATTAAGGATCAGCCACCAAAAATGATGACATTAGTTTTGCAATAGTTAAATTAGAGTCTTTGTTTGGGGCAGATATTAAACAGCAGGGCTACCTATCAGTTAAAGCCTTCACTTATTTGTGGCAATCAAATCATGTTTGCTCTGTGAAGAAAATGTTGAACTCTCTATCCCAAATGGCGGGGGCCTGAACCCAGTTCACTCAAAATGGATGACAAGTCTTTAGGAACCAATGAAAAAAGGGGATCTGGAACACCCCTCCATCCCTCCACCCCAATCCTTGCACTGAATGCCATCACTTTTAGGAGACTCTTCTGACAATTCTGACTTGTGTGCTGGCCTTAAGGTCCAGGTTCTGAATCACCATCAAAATCCAAAGGTCTACACCCAGTTTCAATGCAGAGTCAAAGGAACAAACAAAGATGAAATCCACTGTTAATGCTGCTTCATTCCTAACAGATTTCTCTCCAAAGCGAGAGACCAACTGTGGTCAGTATGAAAATAATTGTGTCTCAAATGCCTGTTCCTCATGTACATATTGATCTGAGAAGGTCAGGCTAGTGATTTTCTAGATATTTTATATGGGGCTGGCATAATTCTGGGGAATGAGTAGCTGCCCTTTTAACAAATGGCACAGTCTAATTCTGTCAGATAGAAGGTGATAAAGAGAAAAAACATGGACGAGCGGCAGACCCCATTAGTCAGATATGATTTTTTGCTCCGGGAAAAGGAGACGTGCCCCAGATGAGATTAAGGTTTTGTCCGTTTGTTTCTAAATCAATTTTATAATCTGAAAGACTCGGAAAACAGCCTGGGATCCATACCAGGACAACTGACCTGTAATTGTAAAAACTAAAACTAAACCTTCCGGATCGATATCTAGGTGCTAAGTTTTCACACGACTTCCTTTAACCAAATGCATGGTTCACATCTACCTTCCGTACAGTTCCATTGGCCAAACTCAGGTCCTTCCCTGTGAAGGGGCTCTCACGGAGGCAGGAGGAAATAGATTGTCATATTAAATTTGATGAGATTCCAGGTGGCATGTTCCCATTCCCATCATGTTAGTTGGCCGAGGATTTGGTGTGTATCTGTGTATGTGTGACTGTTCTTATCACACCAGTGATAAGAAAAATACACGTCTTCATCACCAGGGCACAACCTGTGAATAAAATTAGTTTTAGGTTAATAGTGATACATCAGGAGAGGACAAACCTCTGCGTAAAGGTACCAGAGACAGAAATTGTCCAAGTCCTCAGAAAAAAAACAGGTCAGCGGTAGAGTCGGCCAGCCCCGAGGCTCATCCTCCCTTCTGCAGCTTCAGGACAACTCTGCCAAGGCATTTGCAAGTAAAACTCCATGTATTTGCCACATACGGAACTCCCAGGGCTGGGTAACCTGTAAGTCAGGGCTCTTCTCTGAAGTTCACTAAAATATCTAAAAGCAAGCTGCAGAAACTCTGCTTTTTAGGTCAGCTTCGGCGTTTTCAACAGCAGGAACAGGGAGAACCATAGGAAGGACACTAGGATATATTCAACGAAGGCTGATATGTAACATTTGAAAGTCATCCTGGAGCTGGGCTTTTCTTTTCAACGTGGAGAAAATGCTGAGCCTCCCACTGTTCCCTCAAATGACCTGGCAGATGAAAGACAGGCTTTGTAAAAAAAAAAAAAAAAGGGTTTCTAGGACTGGGGTTGCTCAGTCTAGAAGACGTTAACATGGCTCCCGTCAAACGTGTGAAGAATTTTGATCAGGATGATGGGGAGGCGTAATAGGAGAAAAATTGCTTTAAATTAAAGCAGGCAGGATTTCAGGGTGCATAAAGACAGATCACAAGGGTGAATGAAGGTAAAGACAGTCAGTTCTCTAAGGAAATCTTTAAAGGTATCCATCTCCAGAAAGCTTCTAGAAAAAGTAGCTTTTCCCTCATTGAAACTTCCACTTCTTTGAAGGGATTAAATCCTTTGCCTGTCGGGTTCTGTCCCTACCCTGTGGTTCTGCTATCTTCTGCTCCTAATGAGCCTGGTTTAATCTGGAGCATCTGGCCTTGTCTTGGAAGAATGGAAAGAGCTTGGCCTTCAGAATCAGGCTGTCTTCAGCTTGGCCCCACGCTGGTCACGTGACCTTGGACAGCCTACACAAGCCCGGCGTCCTCGTGGACACAGAGGGAACTACCAGGCCACTTTAATGAGATCTGGCGTGTCTTGTGCCCAATGCAGTACTCACCCACACTCATGTGCTCAACCACAAGAACTGTCCAGGCTTAGCCCCCACTCGCACACCCCATCACCTCCTTATACTTCTCTCTCTGTGTTTCTCAAACTTGAGAATTCCCAGATTCCTCAGGAATTGTTCAGAGGATGTCTGGTTCGAAATCTAAGATCTGTGGAGGTGAAGCTGGCAACACTCAGTTGCCCTGGTAATTCAGACGGTGCCTTCTTTTTAGATGATCAATGAAATTAAAGCCAAAATTTAAAAATTATTATAAATAAGAACTTGCAGACCACTGAGAATATATCAGCAGACTCTTGTTTAAGAAACCGTCCTAGCTTAGCTTAATGAGTATTCTGTCACTAGGTGTTTAAAACTATACTTTCTTATTTAGCCAGAGTCTCCAGGTTCCACATGCTACATTGATGTGCGCAAGGAAAAGGGGATGCTTTGTCCTTCTGTAACTGCCATACCCTTCCTCCTCCGCCTCCCCAGTCTGCAGAGCCAGCAATGTAAACTAGCCAATCCAGGAACACTCAGCCTCTTGTGATTTCAACAACTTTATCTCTTTAAAACCGACTTTCCTCTTCTAGGTAAATAATCAGCCCTCCAACCCCTCCACTTTCTCCACTTTTGCCATCTTGGGGAGCCAGAGGGGAAGCCTCTGGAGTCCTTGTGGCTGCAGGGCCATCTGAGGGCTGAGCAGGGTCCTCTGGGTCCTTGCAAGTCTCTTCAGTGATGGAGCCTCTGTTCACGAAGTCATTCTCGCCCTGCTGGCATCCTAAGGCCTGAGAACCTGTCTGTTCCCTGTGTGTGAGGTCAGAACACAGTCCCTCTCCCTCAGGCCCCATCATGGCTGCCACTCTCATCCTCCCCAGGGCCCTGGCTGTCTGCCCCAAGGCAGCCCCTTCCTTCCCACCATAGGAGCCCCTAGGAAGCTCATCTTCCAGCACCACCAACGATATTCCATGAGCCCACTTCTGGATGCTCTCTGCCCCACACAGGAGCTTGAGGAGACCTGGAGCCCCTTCAGGCCTCCCTCTGAAGCCTTTCCTCAGGGTCTGATTCAACTCTGATATAGCTGCCTCAAATTATTAGGGGCCAAAGGGTCAGAGACCACAGGCAGCTTATGCGGCTCCTTCTCCCTGGATCCCAACTGAGGAACAAGCAAAATCCAGCATTTGAACCTCAGGGAACTTCAGTCTCTAGAAACTTCTGTCTCCACAAAATCTGGGCTACTCTGTCACCATGTTAAAGAGGTGAGCTGATCAATGATCAATGATCTTTTCGTTCTAGATCTATACTCTTTTCCCTAGGGTAATTAGGCTTAGCTAAGAAGATGAAGATACAGGGCACCTGGGTGGCTCAGTCGTTAAGCATCTGCCTTCGGCTCAGGTCATGATCCCAGGGTCCTGGGATCGAGCCCCATATGGGGCTCCCTGCTCCGCGGGAAGCCTGCTTCTCCCTCTCCCACTCCCCCTGCTTGTGTTCCCTCTCTCACTGTGTCTCTCTCTGTCAAATAAATAAAATATTTTTTTTAAATGAAGATACAAGAGAATGCAGTTTTAGTGGGAACTGAAAAACATGAGTTTCTTATTCTCAAAATAATGTCCCCTTATATATATACCAGTGCTGATCTATAAAGTGGGAGGATTGAAACAGTGCACCGGTGGGCAGGCAATTCTTATTTTCAACCAATTACATAAAATATTTTATGCCCAGATACACATACTGCTGATAGTTATCCAGCTTGCCCATAGGAATTTCATCCTATGATTTTTTCTTTTTCACGTCACAAAAGTTTCTTAGAATTCTCCACTGTCTTCATAACACTCTTAGTAATCTGCTTGAGTTGCTGTCCAATATTTTCATACTTAAGGTCCCTTTGAAGTACAAGAGTATATTCTTCAAGCTGGAGATTCTGCAGATCTTCAGCTTCTCTACATGCTGAGTCCAGGTTCCCGACAGACCCTGGAAACCAACTGCCCTTCTCCCCTTTCCTCTGAATTCCGCTGGAAATCTGCCATCCCCTACTCAAGTACCATGTACTTATCTACTGTTGTCTCACCAGGAAGTAGATTGTGTATTCTTCTCAATGTTTCTTAGCGCTTTGGGGGCGTGGATGCCAATGAAATTCTAATGACAGCTGGTACCCCTCCCCCTAGAAAAGTGCATGTAAATTGAAGTCTGCAAACAGTATCAAGGATCCACAGAGGCCAACAACAGACCCGTGTTAGCTGAGACCCCAACTTAACATCTACTGTCCCAGCTCTCATGGAGACGGACATGAAAATCAGTACGTGGGGAAAACGTGTAAGTTTATAACACAGAGTAGGGATGGCTTGATCTTTGTAGGAAGAAAACACAGACCTATTTTTCTTAGAGATGTAAATATTTGTTAATGTACTTGATAAACATTACAGGGCCAAATATTACTCAGTAAGTTTTGAAGCTCTGGCGGCTTTTGATAAGGATGCTTCCATCTCTGTTCGTGGTATCACATCTCCTGGTGTCAGATCTCTGTATGTATGCCTATAGTGTTTATTGAACTCCAGGGCCATCATTTAGCATTAGTACAATTCTCAACACTCAGATAAAACTTGACGTCTATCCTGATAATCTCTAGGACTTCATTCTTTAAGATTCCACTCAGCTGTCACCTATTCCTGTTTCTCTCCCGAAAACATCCATCCAACCAACTAGGTGAGGATTCCCCCTGAGTCTCATCAGACACTCATGTGTGTGCCTTGTACACAGTGTGTCAAGATGATGTCTCTCCATCACACCATGAATGCAGCCAGAGCAGGAGGGTTGTCACTTCCACCTGTGAGCTCCAGTGGCCAGCACAGGCCCAGAACATAGTAGGCACTCAGTACATGTTTGCTGAATGTGGACTGAATCACCATTGACCCAAGTCTTCAAAGGTTCTTACAAGGTAAAGAAATAGGCCAAATCTAAAGAAAGCAAACTGGGAACTAAAATGAATTGGTATTTCAGTGTGTTAAATCTGTTGAGTGAGCTGGTAAAAGAGGGCTCCTGAGTGTGGGTTTGGGGCCAGTTGCTGATTTCCGGGCTAGTTTAATGCATACCACATGATAGCAGTGAAACTATCTGGTAGACAAGCTCAGCTCCTTAAGCTCATCCCTAAGCCTCCGCAATCTGACCCAGGCCCATTTTCTCTTCCATCCCAAGCCCCCCACTGTCCCATTTCTAAGCCTTATTCCTCTAGCTACACCAAGCAATCTCATGCACCCTGGGTCTTACTGGCCCTCTACTTCCTCATCAAGAATGCCTGACCCCACGTCTACATATTAAAACTTTCCTCATTTTTCAAGAGCCTGTTCAGAGGCCATTCTCCCCATTGAGCTTCCCCGTGTCCCCAGACAAAAGAATCCTTCTCAAGCATGCTGGGAGCACTGGTCACCTCTCATGAGGCCCTCATCACTGATTCTTGCTCAGGACCAGAGAAACAGTCATTTCCAGTGGACTCTTTTTCTTTTATCAACCCAGGGGCTCTTCTTCACTTTTGTGTCATCTGTTTCCTTCTGCTCACCTTTATATCGACAGCTGCCTTCAGCATCTGTCCAGTTACAACAGTATCAAGTAAATTTGATGCACAAACATCATAAAGAATGGAAGAATCTGTCGCACATTTTTTAGCACAACAAGATGGTCCAGATTCTTGCCGCAAAATGTTATATGATGAGGCCCTTCCTGTTGAATGATTAACTGAATGAAAATACCATATTTCCTTTTGTCCTTATAAATACATTGTTTACTCATCAATTCTTAAGTTTGAGAAAATTCACCTTCAGACACTATCATCTGAAGGCTCTTAGCCTGAGACTTTACTTATATAATCAACTTACTGTCATTGTTAGAGTCTAAAGAGTTGCTCTCCTTCTCTTTGAGTTCATCTTCTGAGTCATCTAATAATTGTGAAATGTTGTTCGCTGTCACTTTTCTTCTCTTTGCAAATATGAAAAATTTTGAATTTTCAACTGTATGCAATGTAAAAGCAGACTCAAAATAAATGATGATTTAGTCCGTTACTGAATCATCCTTCCAGGCCAATCCATTCTTCTGTTTTATTATTTTGGTCTCCTTTAGCATAATTGAGAATAATTGATGAGTAATGATGAAAGATAATTCCCAGGATGATAAAAGAGCAAGATATTTCCAAAGATAGAAAAATAAGATCACAAAGATGCCATCATGTATCATAGATTTATCAAAGAGACTAGTGAACCCACATAGTAATTACAAAATAGAATGAGTTTTATTTTATTTAAAAAAAATAAGTAAATTTTCTCTGTGTTCTTTAGAAACCCTTCAAGAAGGAATAAAAGCAATGAAATATCAAGCCTTATAAATAGAGCAACTCAAAGAGGAAACTGAAAAACTAAAGTCAGGTCTAATGGACCCTGATGGTGTACTGAGAGTTATCATGTTAAAATTCCATACACGTCTGTCCAACTTACAGCCAAGGACATACTGAGAGTCACCATCTCCCTGTCTTCCTGAAGTTCCCCAGGCCTGGTCAGGGATCTACTCCTATAAGAAACTTTGGAGGTGTTCACCAAATGGAGAGTAGGAACTGAAGGTGTAATAATTATGCCGGGACTGTAATTATCAAGGGCATGTCACACAGTATTGCTTACCTAAGTGCGAGGATCTTGTGCCATCTCAAAATCTCTGCCCTTAGCCTAGAATGCTGTTCGTCTTTCTCTCTCTCTTTTAGCTGGGTAACTGCTATGCTTTGAACATCACTTCTACTTTGAACATCACTTCCTCAAGGAAGCTTTCCCAAACTTCGAGCCCTGCCATTAAGTACCCCTTCGTGGGCTGTTAGAACTAGTGTGTTACCTCCACCGGGGCAGACTGCCAGCCAGGTGTGCTGAGCAGTGTACCGTCAGCACACTGCTGCCCATGGCGGGCGCTCAGTAAGCATCTTGTGAGTGAAAGACCCTGAATGAATTCAAACCTGTTTCTGAGGACAGATGCTCACCTGCCTGGCCCCTTAAACAAAGTGTTAAGGTGCATGTATTTGAGAAAGTAAAAGTAAAAAGTAAAAGCCCACGTGTAGAGAAAGTAGATCTAGTTAAAAGAGCTTGATTTTCCTGGACTGTCCTTTCCTGGGGGTGATTGGGAACAAGCAGTATGACCGTGGCAGAGGAGTCCTCGGCTCACGCTTCTGGCTTACATTACTTACAGGTGTCGGGTGATCTGTCAGAGACTGACATCAGCAACGAGCCTCAGCACCTTCAGGCTGGCGTGGACACCACCGAGGAGAAACTGAGAAACAGGCTGTATGAGTTAGCGATGAAAATGAGTGAGAAGGAGACGTCTTCGGGAGAAGATCAGGAGTCGGAGCCCAAGACAGAGTCTGAGAACCACAAGGAAAGTCTGTCCTCTGAAGAGAACAGCCAGGGCGTCCAGGAAGAGCTGAAGAAGGTAAGTGCCGTGAAGCCGCCTGCAGGCAGCTCGGTGTGGGCAGCGGGAGAAGGGGGAGGCAGAGGAAGTTCTGTATTTGCACAGAGGTGTGCTGGGCCCCCCACGAGCTGTCTCTCAAATGCCCATCCCGTGCATGTGGGAGAGCCCCAGGAGCCCCTGTTGGTTAGCGCTGAGTGGTTCAGTCGGGGAGAGGGCCCCACGGGTCCCAGGCCTCCCGAGACCTGTCCTCTCCTTCCACTAACTATCCTTCCCAAGACAGCCCTTTACTTTCAAGTCTATAATTAATGCTCACCGCCTCTCTCATTAGTAAAGGCCCATGTTACTGCCTTCCCCTGCCCTTCCCCAGAGGAACTTTGCCTGTGGGTTGAGAACATCTCACCATCCCTCTTTTAGTCAATGGTGATGCTTCAGACCATGGTCTTTGTGCTAAACGTGGCCTGCTGCATCATTTATCCCTGCTGTTTGCAGATTTGGGTTTGTCTTAGCCTCAAAATCATTTTCCAAACAAACCATATGTGGAATCCTGGTGTTTTAAACAGGTAAAAGTCCCCAAAACCCCAACCACTTGATCTCCAGTCCCAAACCACCCCTCCAAGTACCCAGGGACATTGCTAGGAAACCACAGAAGGAAGAACCCCTGGCAGAAAGGGGGCCCCAGGCCCCCTGCCCCCTAATAAGTGCTCTGCCCCCTGTCTTTCCCTCTACAGCTTCTCAAAGCACATGCATGCTAGACTCGGCCACTTTAGAGTCAGGATATCCCTACTGCTTCCAATGGAAGAGAAAGAAGCTAACATTTGTTGAGTGCCTAGTGCTTTGCTTATGTTAGTGAATTCATGTCATAGAGACCTACTGAATTAGATGCAGAGGCTTGTCCTGAGGATACTTACCCAAGGCCCACAGCTAGTCAGCTTCAAAGTTGGGGCTGCATCACAAAGGTGCTTGGCCTCAAATCACAGGCTCCTTCCCTTACAACGAGCTGCCTCTCCTGTAACCAGATAAGATCTTGCTGGAAACATCTAGATTTCTTTGCACTTGTGGTCAGTTTTTTCCCTCTTCTGAGAGTACATTGTATAAGCTCACAAGTTCCCAGTAGCCCATGTGAATGGGGCAATGAGCCCCTTCATCTGCTCAACAGCCAAGCTGGGGTGCTACATAGGAGGAGCCCGGCCAAGCCAGCAAAGAGCACAGATGGTCAAGAGCCAGCCCCGAGGGAAGTGGAGTCCATCTTCCACGGCCAAGCCCCTGAGCCCTCCAACAGCTCACACTCTGCCTTTCACTCATTCCCATTCCCCGCTCCGTAATCATTGAGGCCTCATACTCCTCAATCCATCATGTCCTCTGCCTGCGGACAGTGCACACATCTGTCCCCTGCCATGTCTGTGGGCTGGAGCCTTCACAGACAGCCCCTCCCTGGGATGTGGGCTCCAACCCATTGCTTCCTCAATGGTAATGGCCTCTGCTCCTCTCTGTTACTTGAACCAATACCCCATGATAGTCACATTTGTCTGCCAGAACTCAGAGCCAGATGGTAAGTGAAGGATATCACATTATTTCTTACAATGGCTCTGCATCCTACTGGCTTTGCTGCCTGATGGTCACAAGGCTCCCCCAAATCCTGCTGTTCCAGCAGCCTGCCAGGCCACGCTGAGTCACAGACTCCCACCCCTTGTCAGCCTGCACGCCTCATCTTCTGGAGGCACAGCCACCAATCTGCACTGTGCTCTCTTGGACAGAACGTGAACAGGGAAAGGAGGGGCCAGTGGGGAAAAAATCTAAGACAAGCCCCCATCCTGCCCCGTGCCCTCGCTGAGGAAGAAACTAGGAGAGTTGCTTTTATTCAAGCTCCCAAATGTGTCAGTTTCTCAAAATTTAAGTCATTCTCCAGCCTACCATGAATCAGTGCATTAAAATATCCATCAGATATCACTTACTGTATGTAAAAATCTGGGTAACAAACTGAAAAAGATAATTAACATATATTTTCCGCATCAGGCATGGGTTACTCTGGGATGGGAACACAGAAATACAGGTTTATATCTTCAATATTATTTAGTAGCAGAAGGATATAGAGATAGGCTTCAAGGTAACACTGAATTTGAAACGCAACCATGCAATTTGCAAACTCTGCAAACTTTGGCTAGTGTCCTAACTCACTGCCAGTGCTTAGAACAAGCCGGGGTCATTTCTTGCCTCCCACCAGACCCTGTCACCCGGCTCCTCTCCCTGTCCCTCCAGACCCTGCATGGCTACTCCAGTCCTTCCTCCACTCAGCAGCCGGAACTGCCCTGCAGACCCCGAGCTTGCTCCCAGCACTGCGACAGGCCCACACCTGCCGTGTTTTTCAGCTGATCCCTGGGACCCAGCCCCGGGCCTCATGGTTGATTGCATGAACACATCTTGGCCTCATCTGTAAAATAAGGATAATCATACCCCTGACAGAGTTGTGAGGGTTGAATTGTACATCATAGCGTTCAGCACATAGCAGGAACCCAGCAAATACTGGATCCCCTATCACAACCTCAAGGAAAATAAACTTCACGGCTGTGAGTTAACATCCGTCTGCTGGTCAGTACCAGCTTTGTACCTATTTCCAGGCAACACGTGGCATGTCTAACATAGGTCTGTAACCACATCTGGGGCTTTGTCGTGCTAGGTAGAATATAAGTGGGAAGACACTGCATGAGAATGCCCCATGTTCCCATCTTCAGGATCAGAATAACTGACTTCCCCTGTGAGCCAACCACAACTAGTTTGTACAGCACGAGTGTGCACACACACACTGTCTGCACACGGCATGGTTTGGGCATGGAACTGGGCTCATATGACTATTTCAGAAGTGGTCAGTGCTCCCCTAATCTCTTTGCCCCGGCAGTGCACACTGGCCCAAAGTCCAACTGCCTCAAGGCCCCTGATGAAGCAGGAGCTCCTCTTCCTGTGCAAAAGGCAGGCAGGCCAGAAGGAGAGAGAGAGCCCTGCCTGGGAGCAGTCCTAACCAGTGACTGCCGAGAAGAAAGTCAGTACCCCAGCTATTTGGCCTCCATGGGCATGGTGACTCTGGGGCCGAGCTACACACTGCCTCCCCAAGCTCCCCAGCCAACAGAGCTCTAGGCTCCTGCAGTGATGAACAGTCCTCCTTGACGCCCTTCCCTCCCCTGCCCCACGTCCCCCTCCTCCACCACTGTTTCCCGGGATCGCCTCCCGAATGAACTAAATCCCTGTCTCAGGTCTGCTTCTGGGTGAAACCAGACTAGGTCAGGTTAGTGCTTTGCTCATCTGTCACTGTCCCCCTGCCTCCACCCCTGGCCCTGCTTTCCGGGAACCAAAGCAGAGGAATGTGCATGTTCCCACTTGACATCAGTGGCTGTTTAGTGTCTTAAATATGACAACCCACGTAAGAACGGGGGCTTCAGAATCCTGTCCAGCCGCAGAAGAACCATTTTAGAAACACACATTATCTTGACTGTAGGCAAACTTGTCCTATAGGTGGCTCACTTTCTCTGGAGGTTGGAAGGATAGTTACCACCATCTGAATTTTTACCAACAGAAGAACAAGCTTGCAGAGCTTGGGGCCAGCCCAGAAACCTCTTGGGGACTGGATTCCCAAAGAGTTGTTTTTTTCTTTAAGTCACCTTATTCCATCAAATCTCAGGGGTCAGCCCTCTAAACCATGTGATCTTTAGAGCCCAGAAGTGAGCACTTGCTTCTCCTCTACCATTGCGCAGATGGCCATGCCAATGGTTCTGGGAGAAAGTCTTGGCCAAAGCAGTTCTTAGAAGTGTCTGCTCTAGGTATGCAAGGACAGCATTCCGGAAAGAAGGAGCAGAAGAATGGCTGAGGACTCCTGGCCTGACTTTAGAGACTACGTTCAAGGGCTGGACCTCCCACAAGTCCCATAACCCTCCCAGGCTTAGAGCAATGGTCCCCCAGGTCCCTTCTGGCTCCAAAATCCCCTGGTTCTAGATACGTAACAGATTAGATAGATTTTTGTGTTTCCTGACCTAAGTATCCTTTATGACACTGTTTATATGACAAAAGATGTCCCACATATCAAGTTCTTAGGACATAAGTGTCTGTTGAAGGCCCAAATTAGTAAGTTCTTGCATTATAGTCAAATTTGTATAGCCGGTATCCTGAAAGCATTTTATTTAAAGTGCCTTTGTTTATTACCATTACAAGTAGCTGGATCATTGGGCTTTGCTTTCACAAGGGAGTCACAGACCAGCAGCTATCTCCCATATGTATAGTTTCATGGAATAATTCTCATCAAAGTATTGAGACTTCTCTCAACTATTAAATGTCTTTTTCCCCAAACAAGAGATAAATTTATGCATCTTCTCCTGGATGCTCCCCATTTACTAACACCAAGGGACAGGGATACACAATCCTGGTCCATGATCAAGGAGACAGATCTATGGACTGTTTCAAAATACCCAGAGCCTTGGCTTTCTGAAGTTTAATGTGCTCATGAAAACCTTTTCGTTGATATCAGTGTTAACATAAAGTCAACTTTGTCTGCGTATGTCTCACCCCCGTAAAATAACACACTGTTCACATAAGGATTCGGTGTCTTTCATCCCAGGTCACATTCTATTTCAGAAGAGTGTCTTCATCTCCAGTTGGTGCTAAAGAGAATATAGTGTTAGGTACTGACTGGTATCTTACAAGTGATTGATCTCAGTAGGGCTATGCCTGTTGAAGAACTAACACCTCTTTTCTGACCGTCCATTTAACGGTTGCCCTGCGGGGTGGAAATGAGCTTCAGCTGTGCACTTAGAGCCAGAGCTCTTATCCACAGGCCTTGAACAGGTGAGGAGGTTCCATACCACTCAGGATGTCATTGGCATCACTCATTCCCACAACCATATCCTGTGTGTGTACGGGGAGGGACCTCCCAGCCCGGGAAGAGGTCCAGGTTCTCTCCTGGATCACTGGGGCTTCAACAGAACATCATCTCCTCTAGGCAGAAGATGAACTGAGCACTAGAGAAAGATTGTTCAAAAGTCCAGTGCAAAGATTCCTTACAGCCTCTGTGAAATGCAGGCATTATCAAAACAGACAGGAAAAATGATATTGCCTCAGCCACAGCAATACAATGGGACATAAGACAGATGCAGTTTGAAGTGAGAAAGGCAGAGCTGCTCTAGAAGGTTGCAGATAGAAAGGTCTAGAAAACAAGGTACTGGTTCAGAGTTCTTGCCCCACAAAAGCCCAAAAGTAAGATGCCCTGAGGAAATGGGACTGTAGGAAGTAAGAGGGGAGAGAAGAAAAAGAACATACTTTGTGTGTCTGCAGCTTGGCAGAATAAGCAGGATTGTGCTCTTGGAAAACATTTCTGGGTGGAGAGAATATAAAAACAAAAGAAAGAAATATATACGAGTCTCACCTACAAACACAAATACTGAAATCCTAAATAAAATATTGGCAAACCAAATGTTGCAATATTAGACTCACATGCCCACACAACTAATACATTTATTCTGAGAATGCAAAAATGAAATTAATAGAAGGATACTCACTGTTATAATAAATCACTTAGTAAGGACTGTTTTTTAAAACCACAGGATAATCCCAACTGATGCCAAAATGGCCCTTGGAAACATTCAACACATATTCCATTAAAAAAAAAAAAAAAACCTCTCAATGAATTAGATAATTCTGATGACAGATATTCATCTCAAAGCACCTAGAGAGGGGCGCCTGGGTGGCTCAGTCGTTAAGCGTCTGCCTTCGGCTCAGGTCATGATCCCAGGGTCCTGGGATCGAGCCCCGCATCGGGCTCCCTGCTCTGCGGGAAGCCTGCTTCTCCCTCTCCCACTCCCCCTGCTTGTGTTCCCTCTTTGGCTGTCTTTCTCTCTGTCAAATAAATAAAATCTTAAAAAAAAAAAAAGCACCTAGAGAGTTTTTCCTGAATGAGAACTCATTGTAAATATCAAAAATATCTTGAACATCGTAATATTTTACTATTGATCAAACAAATCCATGAGTTATAAATGCAAATACTTTTACATAAATATTTATGTTGTCAATCAAAATAGCATGTATATACGTTTGAAAAATAATAAGAAAAATAATAAGATTTATTTTAAATTATAGGCAAATACTTTGATATTTGTAATGATTTTTTAAATATTGACTATTTTTAAAGAAGTAAATAAGCAGGGGCGCCTGGGTGGCTCAGTCGGTTAAGCGTCTGCCTTCGGCTCAGGTCATGATCCCAGGGTCCTGGGATCGAGCCCCACATCGGGTTCCCTGCTCTGCGGGAAGCCTGCTTCTCCCTCTCCCACTCCCCCTGCTTGTGTTCCCTCTCTCGCTATGTCTTTCTCTGTCAAATAAATAAATAAAATCCTTAAAAATTTTTTTTAAAAATAAAAATTGAATTAAAAAAAAAGAAGTAAATGAGCAAAATTGACTGTAAAATCCAGACAGAAGAAATTGGCAAAGTGGCCAAAGAACCATCCTCAGAAAGAAGCTAGTCCCCGTGGTCTTTGCCAATAAAATCCATCAGTCATTCATGGTACAAATTACTCCCATACGATTTAGCATTAAGAAATTAAAAGTATCCCAAAAAACTGAAGGAATCCAAGTTTACTTTATTTATTTAAAAACTTGGTCTGGGGGCGCCTGGGTGGCTCAGTCGGTTAAACATCTGCCTTCAACTCAGGTCATGATCCCAGGGTCCTGAGATCAAGCCCCACATCGGGCTCCTTGCTCAGCAGGGAGCCTGCTTCTCCCTCTCCCTCTGCATGCCACTCTCCCTGCTTGTGCTCTCTCTCTCTGTCAAATAAATAAATAAAATACTTTTAAAAATTAAAAAAAATAAAAACTTGGTCTGAATCTGACCCAAAAATCGTATGCCTCCAAAAATTTACATACTACCTCACTGGTTAACAAACATTCAAAAATTCTTAATATGTTAACAAATTGTTTCCAATGGCCTATTTTTTTTTTCCTGAGCTTTACTAATAATTTCAAAAATAGAAGGAATCAAATGGCACAACTTAAGCAGAAAGATATCTGGGACACTAAGGTGATGTCCCATGTGTTTCTATGCACACCCTCTGGTACATACTATTGATGTCCAACTGCCTATTAAAATACTAATTTACAATGGCCAAGGAGGATTTTGTCTAGGAATGTAATAACCTCAATTTTAGGATACCTATTAATATTTTTCATTATAATCAGATTAAAGGGGGAAAACATAATTACTTTGATAAATTCCTAGATTGATGTTTGATAGGTAGTAGGAAATTCATACATATTCATAAATATTGAGTGAAGAATAGCTGATAAATAGGAAGATAAAAACTTAACAGTAATAGCTGTTAGCCTTTTTGAGGTTTGCCGATCTCTTCAGGAATTTGATGAAAACTTTGAGCCTCTCTCCATAAAACAGTAAAGAATGAAAATGATTTAGGGGTGCCTGGATGGCTCAGTTGGTTGAGCGTCCAACTCTTGGCTTAGATCATGATCTCAGGGTCATGAGATCAAGCCTCGCATCAGGCTCTGCACTCAGTGCTGAGTCTGCTTGGGATTCTCTCCTTCTTCCTCTCCCTCTGCCCCTCCCCTGCTCATGCTCTCTCTCTCTCTCTAAAAAAGTAAAAAAGTAAATAAAATATTTTTTAAAAAAATGAATATGATTTAGATAGACTCCCAGGAGGAGTCTCACTCACTTATGCATCAAATAATAGGAATACAGACCCCAGCCCCAACTGTGGACCCTGACGTGGCCTGTGAGCCAGCTCCAGTGCCTCAGCCAAAGCAGCCCCTGGAGAACAGTGACTTAGACGATTACCTACCTGCAAGAGCAATGTGGAAGTCCAGGAGTCCGGGCGCCTGGGTGGCTCAGTTGGTTAAGCGACTGCCTTCGGCTCAGGTCATGATCCTGGAGTCCCGGAATCGAGTCCCACATCAGGCTCCCTGCTCAGCAGGGGGTCTGCTTCTCCCTCTGCCCTCTTCCCTCTCTCTCAAATAAATAAATAAAACCTTAAGGAAGTCCAGGAGTCCATCAGAGAAGTTCCAGCACACTGTTGGAGCAAAAACAAATCTAAGACTGGACACATTGGAGAGGATAAAAGTAACAGTTTGACTTTACCCACCTCACCCCTCCTCCGAGGTGGCACAACTCAGTGCCAAGAGAGCCTTTCTTGGCCTGTGATTTCTCCCATGGGAGAAAGTAAGACCATGTAAGTGAGCACCCAGCTTCCCCAGCTGTGCAGGACACTACCAAAGAAGTCTGTTTATTGCTCACCCCATTCAGAATACTGAGTCATAATCTACATGACTAGGAGATGGTGAGCAGCTATGAGAACAGCAGCCAGGGCTCAGAATGTATCAAGTGGACTCAGATCCTGTTAACTGCATCATGGACTCCCATCTAGAGACCGGACCACCACTGGGACACCTCATCCATAGGTCTCCCCATTGCCTCAGACACCCCCCATGCTCTGTGTGCCTTACCCACACACATCTCCACCACATGGCTGGCTCCCTATGTGCACTTCCAATGGCTATAATGAAAGCAAGCTTCAGCAAATGGCTAGTGAGCATGCATACAAGGCATGACTAAATCTGTGAGCAAGAGAGAAACCACAAACTTGAGGATAGCACTGCCCTTGGGAAAGCAAAAGGGAGGTTGTCAGCACTCAGCCCGTGCATTGCAGAATTGAGAGAAGGCATACAAGCTTTAAAATTCTGCCTGAGGGGGCGCCTGGGTGGCTCAGTTGGTTAAGCGGCTGCCTTCGGCTCAGGTCATGATCCTGGAGTCCCTGGATCGAGTCCCGCATCGGGCTCCCTGCTCAGTGGGGAGTCTGCTTCTCCCTCTGACCCTCCCCCCTCTCATGTGCTCTCTCTCATTCTCTCTCAAATAAATAAATAAAATCTTTAAAAAAAAAAATTCTGCCTGAGGAGGGAGAAAGAAGTGTGGAGCAGGAGTATCCATAGAAGGTCTGAGAAAGCCTCAGAATCCCTGGTAAAGCTGATGGAAGGTATTTCTCTCCTGAAATCAGTCAGTAAAGACTGGAGGAAGTGACTGCTACTTCAAATGCAAAGATAGCAACACAAGACTTAAAGGAACATGAAAAATCAAGGAAACATGACACCACCAAAAGATCACAATAACCTTCCAGTAACTGACCCCCCCCAAAAATGGAGATTTGTGATTTACCCAATGAAGAATTCAAAGCAGCTTTTTAAAGGAAGCTCAATGAGCTATGAGAAAACATGGAAAGTCAATTCAGCAAAATTAGGAAAACAATGCATAAAACAAAATGAGAAGTTTAACAAAGAGGTAGAAATCATAAGAAGGAACCAAACAGAAATTCTGGAGCTGAAGAATACAATGAATGAAATGAAAGATGCCATAGAGAGAACCAAGAGCAGAATGGATCAAGCAGAAGAAAGAATATGTGAAGTAAAAGACAGGACCTTGGAAATTATCCAGCCAAAGGAGAAGAAAAGAAAAGAATGAAAAAGAATGAAGAGAGCCTATGTGAACTACGGATACTATCAAGAGAAGCAATCTGTGAATTATTAGAGATCAAGAAGGAGAAGAAAGAGAGAAGGGGGCAAAAAGCTTGTTTAAAAAAATGATGGCTGAGAGGTGCCTGGGTGGCTCAGTCAGTTAAGTGCCTACTTTCGGCTCAGATCATGACCTCAGGGTCCTGGGATTGAGCCCCACGTCAGGCTCCCTGCTCGAGTCTGGCGGGGAGTCTGCTTCTCCCTCTCCCTTGGCTCCTCCCCACCCATGCTCTCTCTCAGTCTCTCTCACTCTCTCTTAGTCTCTGTCTCTCAAATAAATAAAATCTTTAAAATAATAATAATAATGGTTGAGAACTTCCCAAATCTGAGCAGAGATTTGGCCATCCAAGTTCATGAAGCTCATAAGTCCCCAGACAGGTTAAACTCAAAAATTTTTTCTCGAAGACTCATCATAATAAAACTAACAAAAATGAAGGATAAAAAGAATCTTAAAAACAGCAAGAGAAAAGAAGCTTATCACTTATAAGGGAATCTTCATAAGGCTATCAGCAGATTTCTCAGAAGAAACCTTACAGGCCAAGACAGAGTGGAATGACATACTCAAAATGCTGAAAGAAAAAAAAAAAACCTGCCAACCAAGAATACTTTATCTGACGAAGTTGTCCTTCAGAATGAAGTACAGATAACCTCATTCATTCCCGGACACACAAAAGCTGAGGGAGTTAAGCAACACTAGACCTGCCTTACAAGAAATGCTGAAAGTTCTTCAAGCTGAAATGAAAATGCTCTAATTAATAATATGAAGGCATGAAAATATACAACACACTGATAAAGGTAAATATATGGTCAAATTCAGAATATTCTAATACTGTAATATGGTAGTGTGCTAACCACTTAATGCCAGTAAAAAGATTAAAGGACAAAAATATTAAAAATAACTATAGCTACAATAATTTGTTAATGAATACACAATATCAAAAGAGGTAAATTGTGACATCAGAAAACATAAAGGGAGAGAGTAGAGGGTAGTTTTGTACGCCATTGAAGTTAAGTTGCTATCAGCATAAAATAGTTCACTATATCTGTAAGATGTTTTGTGTAAACCTTATGATACAAAGCAAAATCTACAGTAGATACACAGAAGATAAAGAGATGGGAGTCCAAGCATACCACTACAGAAAATCATCAATTCACAAAGGAAGATGGCAAGAGAAAAAGAAGGGAATAAGAGAACAACAAAACAGCCAGAAACCAATTAATGAGATACATTAATTAGTCCTTACCTGTGAATAGTTACTCTAAATGTAAATGGATTAATTTCACCAATCAAGAGACATAGAGTGGCTGAATGGATAAAAAAACAAGACCCAACTACACACCGCCTACTTCAGCTTTAAGGGCGTACATAGGCATAAAGTGAAGGGATGGAAAAAGATATTCCATGAAAATGGAAACCAAAAGAGAACAATGGTAGTTATAAATATATCAGACAAAATAGACTTTTACTCAAATGCTATAATAAGAGGCAATGTCATTATAAAATGATAAAGGGGTCAATTCATCAAGAGTATGTAAAAATCATAAATATGTATGCACCCAATATTGGAGCATCTAAATATATTAAGCAAATACAAACAGATCTGATAGGAGAAATAAACAACAATACAAGAGGGGTAGGGGACTTCACTACTACCCCACTTTGAACAGTGGATAAATCATCCAGACAGAAAATCAATAAGGAAATGTTGGATTTGAACCAAATGGACCTAAGATAGATATATAGATATATATATATAGATAGATAGATAGATAGATAGATAGATAGATAGATATATAAAGATATATGTTCCATATATATATATATATGGAACATTCCATCTAACAACAGCAGAATACACATTCTTTTCAAGCTTACATGGGGCATTCTTCAGGATAGACATATGTTAGGTCACAAAACAAGTCTTAACAAATTTAAGAAGGTTGATATCATGCTAAGTATCTTTTCCAACTACAGTGGTATAAAACTAAAAATCAATAACAGGACAAAAACTGGAAAATTCACAAATATGTGGAAATTATATAACACACTCCTAAAAAATCAATAGGTCAAAAAAGAAATCAAGGGGTGCCTGGGTAGCTCAGTCGGTTAAGCATCTGCCTTTGGCTCAGGTCATGATCAAGCCCCGTATCAGACTCCCTGCTTGGAGGGGAGTCTGCTTCTCCCTCTCCCTCTGCCCCTCATCCCTTCCCCCACTCATACACTCACTCGCTCGCTCACTCTCTCAAATAAATAAAATCTTTAAAAAATAATAAAGTAATAAAATAAATCAAAGGTCAATAAAAAAAATCTTTGAACAAATGAACATGGAAACAAAATATATCAAATCTTATGGGATGTCGCAAAAGTGATTCTAAGAGGGAAGTTTATAGTGATAAATGCCTACATTAAGAAAATAGAAAGATCTCAATAAATAACCGAACTTTACACCTCAAGAAACTAGAAAAAGAAGAACAAACTAAGCCCAAAGTTAGCAGAAGAAACAAAAAACAGAGCAGAAATAAATGAAATAGAGACCAGGAAAACAATAAAAAAGATCAATGAAACTAGAGCTGGTTTTGAGGAAAAAAATAAAATCGACAAATCTTTAGCTAGACTAAGGAAAAGGAGACAAGATTCAAATAAATAAAATCAGAAATGAAAGAGGAGACATTGCAATCGATATCACAGTAATAAAAAGTACCATGAGATAATACTATGAACAACTGTATACCAACAAGTTGAATAACCTGGAAGAAATGGATAAATTCCTAGAAATATACAACCTACCAAAACTGAATCATGAAGAAATAGAAAATCTGAATAGGCCAATAATGAATAAGAAGACTGAATCAGTAATCAAAAACCTCCCAACACAGAAGAGCCCAGGACCAGATGGTACAGTGGTTCATTCTACAAAACATTTAAAGAAGAATTAACGCCAATCCTTCTTAAACTCTTCCAAAAAAATAGAAAAGGAAGGAATACTCCCAAACTCATTTTATAAGGCCAGTATTATCCTTTTATCATAGCCAGATAAGGACTCTATAAACTGCAGGCCAATATCCCTGATGAATATGGATGCAAATATTCTCAACAAAATATTAGCAAACTGAATTCAACAACACATTAAAGAATCATACACCATGATCAAGTGGGATTTATCTCTGGGATGCAAAGATGGTTCAACATACACAAATCAATAAGTATAATATACTACACTAATATAATGAAGGATAAAAATCATGATCTTCTCAATAGATGCAGAAAAATCATTTGACCAAATTCAACACCCTTTCATGATAAAAACTCTCAATAAATTGTGCATAGCAGGAACATACCTCAACATAACTCACAGATGACAAGCCCACAGCTAACATCATACTCAATGGTGAAAGACTGAAAGCTTTTCTTCTTTTACAAGGGTGCCCACTCTCACCACACCTCTTCAGCATAGTACAGGAAGTCCTATCCAGATCAGGCAGGAAAAAGAAATAAAATGCATCCAATTTGGAAAGGAAGAAGTAAAATTATCATTGTTTGCAGGCAATATGATCTTACATAGAGAAAATCCTAAAGACTCTACAAAAAAAACTATTAGAGCTAATCAACAAATTCAGTAAATTTGCAGGATACAAAATCAATATACAGAAGTCAGTTGTGTTTTATACACTAACAAAGAAACATCTGTAAAAGAAATAAAATAATCCCATTTGTATTACCATCAAAAACAATAGACTACTTAGGAATAAATTTAACCAAGAAAGTGAAAGATCTGTACTCTGAAAATTATAAGACTTTGATGAAAGAAATTGAAGAAGACATGAACGAATCGAAAAATACCCCATGTTCATGGATCAGAAGAATTGATTTTGTTAAAATGTCCATACTATCCAAATCCTTCTATAGAATCAATGCAATCCCTATCAAAATTTTATCAAAATTCCAATGGCATTTTTCACATTAATTGAAAAAAGCAATCCTAAAACTTGTATTAAACCACAAAAGACATCAAATAGCCAAAGCAATCAACAAAGCTAGAGGCTTTGCACTTCCTGATTTCAAACTATGCTTCAAAGCCATAGATGTCAAAATAATATGGTACTCGCATAAACAGAGACATATAGGTCAATGAAACAGAATCAGGAGCCCAGAAATAAACCCTTATATCCTCAATTGGGAATACTCAATGGTAAAATGATAGTCTCTTCAATAAATAATAAGGGAACACTGGATAATCTCATGCAGAAGAACGAAACTGGACCCCTATCTTACACTACTCACAAAAATTAACTCAAAATGAATTAAAGACTGAAGCTCTAAAACTCCTCAAGAAACATAGGGAAAAATCTCCTTGACATTGGTGTTGGCAATGATTTTTTGGATATGATACCAAAAGCACAAGTAACAAAATAATACGTGAAATAAATAAGTGGAACCACATCAAACAGAAAAGCTCATGCCTAGCAAAAGAAATAGTCAATGAAATGAAAAAGCAACCTACAGAATGAGAGAAAATATTTGCAAACTATATATATGATAAAGGTTAATATCCAAAATATATAAGGAACTCCTACAATTCAATAGCAAAAAGCGAACAACCTGATTTAAAAGTAGGCAGAGGATCTTAATAGACGTTTTTCCAAAGAAGACATACAAATAACCAATAGGTAGGTACATGAAAAGATGCTTAACATCACTAATCATCAGGGACATACAAATCAAAACCCCAATGAGATATCACCTCACATCTGTTAGAATGGCTGCCATCAAAAAGAGAAGAGAAAACAAGTGTTGGTGAGGATGTGGAGAAAAGGGAACCCTTGTGTACACAGTTGGTGGGGATGTAAATTGGCACAGCCACTGTGGAAAACAGTATGGAGGTTCAACTACCATGTGGTCCAGTAATATCCAGTAATGTCTGGGAATATATTCAAAGGAAATGAAATCAGGATCTGTAAGAGATGTCTGCACTCCCATGTTTATGGCAGCATTATACAGTAGCCAAGATATGGGAACAATCTAAGTATCCATCTACAGATGAATGGGTAAAGAAGATGTGGCATATATGTACAATGGAGTATTATTCAGCCATGAGGAATAAGGAAATCTTGCCATTTGTGACAACATGGATGGACCTTGAGAGTGTTATGCTAAGTGAAATAAGTCAGAGAAAGACAAATACTGTATGATCTCATATGTGAAATCTAGAAGAGGTGAACCCATAGAAACGGAGAGTAGGATGGTGGTTGCCAGGGTCTGTGGGATGGATGAAATGGGGAAATATTGGTCAAAGAGTACAAACTTCCAGTTATAAGATGAATAAGTACCGGGGATCATACAGCATGGTGACTGTAGTTAATAATACTGCATTATATACTCAGAAGTTGCTGAGAGAGTAAATCTTAAGTGTTCTCACCACACACCAAAAAAAATGGTGATTATAGGAGATGATTGAGATGTTAACTAACCCTATTATGGTAATCCTTTCTCAATATAAAAGTATATCAAATCATCATGTTATACACCTTAAATTTATACAATGTTATGTCTCAGTTATATCTCAACAAATCTTGGGAGGGGAAGACATGTTGATTTTTCAAAAGCCATAAAATTAAAAGGCAAACAATAACTGGGAGGACATATTGCTTAAATACATAATGGGCAAAGAATTATTTAGCCTCATAATGCTAATGGGTAAGAGGGCAATGCACATAAGCAGGCAATTCACCAAAAAAAAAGAAAAGAAAAGTAAATGACCAATAAGCATGTGAAAAAATATTTAACTTAAACTGTATTTCAACTGTATTTAATTCAACATGTAGCCCAGAACTTAGCATATGGTTTGCGCATTCATCTTTCCTGTTTAACAAATGCACAGTAAGACGCTGGGAAAACAGCCATGAATGGGGCAAAGTTCATCATTTGTTTAGCCGAGCAACAAAAATGCAAATTGAAATAATGAAATGTCACTTTGCCTAACAAATTGGATGACTAAAAAGAACCATAACCAATGTTGCTAAGAGTTCAGGGAAAGAGGCAGTCTAATGCACTCAAAATAGTAGGAGCACACGTTAGGGCACTGGTAACTGGGTAAGTCCGAGCAATCAGAGTGGGCATACCCTTTGATCCAGCAATTGTACATTCCATCCTTTATCCTACGGAAAAGCTGAACAAGCAGCCCAGGGTACATCAATGCAATCCAACAAGCATTGCATTATTCTTGTAGGGAAACAGTGACCTACATGTTCAACAATAGGGTCCAGGAAACAGATGAGGCATCAGCTCTGCAATAGCAGACAGATTTGGTCCAGATACAAATAAGTGGGTAAATGTGATGTCAGGAAGTTGGAGAGGTTTTGTTTTATGTTCTGTATCCACCCCCCCCAATCCATCCCCCACTCTCTGAACTAGAAAGCAAGTCTGTCTTCTGAAGGTGCAAGGGTGGTAGAATTGAGGTTTCCAGATTGTAGAGAGGGTTTGAAAGAGCTCTTGCATAGAATGGGAAAGGAAACTATGTGGACAAATAGAAAGGATCTCCACACAGCAAGGAAGGCCTGCATAAGGTCAGAGATCAGGAACATTTACCTGAGACATAAAGAACCTGCAAAAGAATACAGCAACCTTGAACACAAATAAATGCAAAGTAAAAATCCATTCTATTTGAAGAAATGGTCTGTAAGTAGCAGGTATATTCATAAATCCACATCGTTGGGCATACTTACACAGTACAACTCAAGTGTCAATTCCAGGATTTACATTAGAACTCCTCGTGTCAGGGGCTTCTAGTTTAGTCATTAATTTGCAGTGAAATTCGCAGATAAATCTCAAACCAAGTTTGGGAGCTGGGGAGAGCAGATAAAATGGAAATGAATTCTCTCCATACTAGGAACAAAAAAATATGACATTAAATCTTAAGAAAACTAGGGACACTTGGGTGGCTCAGTCATTAAGTGTCTGCCTTAGACTCAGGTCATGATCCCAGGGTCCTGGGATCGAGTCCCCCATCAGGGTCCTTGCTCAGCGGGGAGCCTGCTTCTCCCTCTGCCTGCTGCTCCCCCTGCTTGTGCTCTCTCTCTCTCTGACAAATAAATAAAATCTTAAAAAAAAAAAAAAAAGACCTTTGGGGCACCTGGGTGGCTCAGTCGTTAAGCATCTGCCTTCGGCTCAGGTCATGATCCCAGGGTCCTGGGATTGAGCCCTGCATCGGGCTCCCTGCTCTGAGGGAAGCCTGCTTCTCCTTCTCCCACTCCCCCTGCTTGTGTTCCCTCTCTTGCTGTGTCTCTCTCTGTCGAATAAATAAATAAAATCTTAAAAAAAAAACTTAAGAAAACTGCAAGTCTCCAGGAAACCCAGGAGTCTAATGGAAGAAAAGATAATGTAAAGGTGAATTCTTCCAAAATTAGGGTAGAAGCCGAATGTAAGTCAAATCAAAATCTGAACCAGATGTTTTTTAACTTCTCAAAAGAAAGAAAATCTGATAGAAAATCTGATAGAAAAAAAAGTCAAGAATAATTTAGAAAGGTTTACAAAGACTAATATAGGAATGAAGAGGACCCCTGTATTAAGATATTACAGTATGCTTTAGAGGCACAGTAACTAATTTGTGAGAGAGTGATACAAGATATAATGAAATAGTCCAGAAGTACAGCCTAGAATATATTAAAATTTAATTCATGATTTATCTCATGATTCCCATCTACCTCTAACCCCAGTTGGAAAAAGAAGCCTCTTAATAAATGGTGTTGGGACAAATATTCACTAGTTATTTGGGGGAGGGGAGGATGTATTGAGAGGGGAAGGTCCTTAATTTTCCCTTCAGTGAAGGAAGGAATGGATTTTCCTGGTATGCAGGCCCAACAGGACTTACAGGAGACAATAAAGATGTGCCTGCGTCCCTTGGGAGAGGTGGCCGCACAATCTCTAGAGAGTGAATCCCTGTTCATTTCCCATTTATTCAACAAATAGTTGTTGAACTATTCCAAGAGCTGCAATACAGCAGGGATAAGAGAGAAGAGTTACCTGCCTCGTAGAATTTACCTTCTATTGGAGGAGACAGCTGATAAATATGTAAACAGGTTCAGGGGATGATGTCAAATAGTGATAAGGGCTAAGAAGAAGGTTAAGGAGGGCAGTGATGGAAGGGGTTAGGAGGGGGGTGAGTCCAGGAAGGTCTTTTCAGACACCATTCTGACCGAGTGTCCCTTGGACTGAGGCCTGAAGGACAAGAAGGAAGAAGTTGGGCAAAGATCTAAAAGAAGGGCTTTCCAGGCAAAGCAACATAAGCAAAGACTTACAGTGGAAATGTCCTGGACAAGTTCAAGGAACAGACGAAAGAGCCAGGGTGGTTGGAGCAATACGGCGATGGGGAGAGCAGTGAGAGAAGTGACGGGGCCGTGGAGAGAACGTCAGCTTTTATTCTGAGTGATATAGGGAGCACCTGGAAAAGTGTCCGCCGGGAAGTGACAAGGAGGACCTTTCATTTACCAAGATCCCCCAGGCTGCCATGAGGTGAAAGGATCAAATCCTTTCCCAGTGAACGTGGAGGGTGGTTTCATGACTTCCTGGGCTTCTTCAGAAGTGAACCTGTGGCCCAGCAACACCCCAGTTACCACCCGCAGTGGGCAAATATTTCCAATCAGTATCAGGAACTATTTTTCTGAAGAGCAGCCAGTAAGTATGCAAAAGCAAAAAAGACTGATGACCACGATCACCCCCTCTGCTGGGAAAGCAAGTCCTGCCTGCTGGACACCGACCAGGGCAGGTTCGGGCAAAGGGAACGGCCCCAGCAGCCTCCTCGTCCGTCACCCTCACCAGTCCTAAAGGAGCCTTCACCGGGTGTCAGGTTGCTGACCTCAAACAAGAAAATGACCTCAGGAAAACATGCAGACCAGGGAGTTTAATTCTGGAACGAAGGTGCAGAATTTCTAAAACTTCACTTCTGTTATCACCATTAAGACAGGAAGTCTTATTTCTTTCATACATGGCCTTGACCATCAAAACCTAGATGATTTAGGAACCCGAACATTCCTAGAGGTCAGTTCTCTAATCTCTGTTATGGTTTGTAGTTTCATTTTATTACATATGCGAATTTATTAGGTTCGCGCTCCAATTTCCTTCCACAATTCTGTGTTACCCTCTTTCATCAAGTCACTTCAGGGACAGGGGTCTGTTCTGTTCGTGGAGAATGTATTTTGATGGGTTGTAGAAGCATCTCCAGAGCGCCTTATGTTTTATGAGAGCTGAAACATATTTGCATTGAATTTTTCTAGCAGATTTCTGTCAACTATTTAAGAGGACATATGGAGTTTCTTTTCTTACCTTTGAAAAGGGAAAAAAAATACATGAAATCGGCATTTGGATAAATTTCCTTGCTTCCTCTGGTAGTTTGATGGAAGCATTTCTTAAAGCCAAGACAGCATCTGTAGTATGGGACAGAAAAGGAACGAGGAGACTGTGAAGTCTGGACCACACTTAGAGCAGATTTCTTACAGACCACATTCCTTTTCACTGAGTGTCCTTGCTGGCTCGATCCTAGGCAGGTTCAGGAAGGCTCAGAACCAGAGTTTGTCACTGGGGAGATCTCAAGCTCTGTAGTGTGGCTTGGTGGTTGGTGTGGTCAAATCAAGACGCTCATTCTGCTGGATGTCAATGCGGCCCTTCTGTCGCTGACCTATTGTTCACTGATCTGATTATTCAGTACGATTCAGTTCCACAGTCACTTCCTACAGACCATTGGGTCCTGGGAATTATGCGCGGAGGAGGTGGTGTGACAGGTGGGAAGGAACATGGGCTTCGGAGACCAAAGTCTCTGGGCTCAAATCCCAGTTCTGCATCTTCTTCTCTGAGCCACAGTTTCTTCATCTCTAGAGATGGAATTAAAACATCAACCATGTCGGGTTGTTGTGAGGGCTAAATGTAATAATGAGAAGCCTGGAGTCCAAATGGCACCAGGTGGACCCACATTAGCTCTGAGTTGGCTGCCTTCTTTCTTCTTCTGTTCCCTCCTAGAAGGGTCTCGGGAGCAGCATTCAGCAGGGGAGACGGTGGGGCCCCACATGGGTTTGATGCAACATGAGCTCCTGAAGGGCTTTTCTACACTGCATGAGCGCCACCCCTTTGTGTTCAAACAGGTCCCAGAAGAGCCCTGGTAAAGCTCTTCCCTGCGTTACCTGGGATGTCCACGGTCTCCCGTTGGCCCCCTGAGGAACGTTCATTCATCACAAGGCTAAAAGGAGAACAGGAGGGCCCCACACTTTCACCATTTTCTCCTTTTTTACCAACCCAGCTATGAAGGTTGTGTCCACCCCAACCCACTCGGGAGACTTGACAGCAAAAATGATAGATTCAAGGGGCGCCTGGGTGGCTCAGTCGGGTAAGCGACTGCCTTGGGCTCAGGTCATGATCCCGGAGTCCCGGGATCAAGGCCTGCCTCGGGCTCCTTGCTCAGCGGGGAGTCTGCTTCTCCCTCTGCTCCTCACCCTGCTCGTGCTCTCTCTCTCTCTCTCTCTCTCAAATAAATACCTTTTTTAAAAAAATGACAGATTCAAAATAAAGACTAAACGGATGACCTGAAACTTATTCCATCCTGGCCATTGGTAATCACAGTCTCTTGGGTGGTCAGAAAGGATCCTTGAAATATTATATTTTCCCTTATTCCAAGAGCCCGTTGAACCCTTCTTTCTCTGCTGGCATTGAAATCTCCTTACTGGTGTCAGTTTGTGCCAGTTCACTGGGCTCACTCGGAGGCTCACCCAGCTGGGCTTACAGCCCGTCCTCCTGCCCCCTCCCCACTCGGCAGCCACAACATGCTCTCAGCTCTTTCCAGAAAACCGCTCCTCACCCTTGTACTCCCCTGCAGCTGCTCCACCCCAGGCCCCGGGGACCTTGAATTCCAGCTGCAGTAAGAGTTTCTGACGCTTTTCTCTGTCTCAGGTTCTCCCCAGCCCTCAATCTGTCCCTCCTCTGCCAGTCAGAACTGCCTTCCTAAAAACCTGAGCCTCTCAAGAGGCCTGTGAGGAACCTGGGCTTCAAAACCAGGCGGATCTGGGTGCAAAGCCAGCTCCTTCAGGGCAAACCCCTCTCTAAGGCTCAGCTCCTCATCTGGGAGATGTGATCATAGTACGTGCATCAGAGGGTGGTCAGGAGAGCTCAGGGAGGCAAGGCCAACGAAGTGCTCATCCCAGAGCTCGGCAAGCAGTAAGTGCTGGGGAGATGCTCTGAGAGCCCGCAGTGGCGCCTCGCTGGGAGCACAAAACTCAGACTCCTGAGCTTGGCATTCGGGGCGCTGCTCTGCCCCCATCTCCCTACTGTTTGTCATCCTCTGCACATCCCAGGCTGTGGTGGTGGTCCCCATGTCGTCACGCCTCCCGGACTGGTGTCCAAAGGACCCTCCTCATCTTCGCTGTTTCTTAACTTCTTTCTTGTGCTTCTAGACCAACCCCAAAGTCACAGAGCGGTGGGGCCCCTGCGGATCTGCAGCCCATTGCTCACAGTGCAGGGTAGGGCCTGTCTTCTGCTACCTGCTGTTGGTCTTCGTGTCCCTCTCCCCTCTGCTCTCTGAGGACAGGGACAATGGCTGACTCGCCTCTGCATGGAGTAGACTCTTCCTGAAGGCTTGCATTCAGTTAGTGATGATGGGAAATAGCAGGTGATGTTTGAGGGCCTGGTTGATTCAGTTTCCCAGCTAGGCAATGGCATCCCTTGTTTTTATTGCATATCAGTACGCACGATTCACTCTGCTCCCAGTCAAAGGGAAATACGGGTGTGTGTATTTCCCAGGATATATGTGTGTGCCTGGCAGGGGCCTGGGGGGAGGGGGGGTGTCTGTGTGTCCATGTCAGGTTGTCTACTGTCATTTCTTAGGACAGACCATTCTATACTCAGATATTACATTCTCCTTTTTTGATGTTAAGTTACCCCTTGTTTATGAAATTATGGCAGTGGTAGGTAATACTAGATCATAGTGGCTTTTTTTCTCTTTTTAAAATATTCTTTTTTAAAAAAGATTTTATTTATTTATTTGAGAGAGAGACTGAGAGAGAGAGCACAAGCTGGGTGAAGGGCAGAGGGAGAAGCAGACTCCCCACTGAGCAGGGAGCCCAATGCCGGGCTCGAACCTGGGACTCCAGGATCATGACCTGAGCCTAAGGCAGATGCTTAACCAACTGAGCCAACCAGGCTCCCCTCTTTTTTAAAATATTCTTAGTTGGCAAGTAAAAAACTGGGAAATGAAGAGCAGTAAAGTTTAACTTTTTTTCAGTAAAGAACAGTAAAAAGCATTCTTCAAAACACCAAGTAGGCAAGCAAAGCTGTTTCGAGAGCATGGTATGTAATGGAAGGCATCTAAGTCACAGGCCGTCACCAGTAACAGGTCCACCTAGAGGCAGCGGGGCAGGTGTATGGGGGGGGGGGGGGGGGGGGAGTGTTGAGGAGGGGCCCATTGTGTGGACACTTGACACATGCTGTCTAATTTAATCTCCAAAGCCCCTTGCGCTAGCTGGTGTTATCTCTGTCACAGCGGAGGCTCAGAGAGGTTAAATCATTTGCCCAAAGTGTCCCAGACAGTGAAACCTGAATTTCCCAAGCCTCGTGGTCTGGGTGTGCAATGAGGAGGTCACATTAGCATCAGTCCTGAGTAGGAAGCCACAGGGCCACGGCACCCACCGCCCCCCCCCCCCCCCCATCCCCCTATAGCAGTTGGGGGAAGCTAGGAAGGCTTCTCCTAAGTGTGCATGGACAGCCCTGTCATAGGGGCCTGCTTGGGGCCTTCACAAATGTCTAGTGGGGGCAGCAATGTGTCCCAGAGGACAGGCCTCAGCAGGCCGCTGCTGCCCGCATGCCTTCTCACAGAGGACTCCAGAGCAGCCATATCAAGGCCAACTTACGACTTCCCTGTACCCAAGCATTGCTGCCCTCATGGGCCCTTTCCTCCATAAAACACACTTACAAATCACATTTTACAACTATGTTGATTTAGATTAATACATTATTGTGTATTAAAACATGTTCCTGAACCTAAGAGTTCTTTTTTTATCTTCTGATTTTAAAAGAAATTAAAACATTTGCATAGGCTCCTAAAAGAATGATGAGCCGTAGGCTCCATGCTTGCTGAGCTCAGCGGACAAGGAGGCCCTTTGTAAGACCCTGCCAGAGCGGGAGTCCCCTCACCACCGCCCACCCCTGTTTCATGGATTGGCCCATGGACCTCAAAGCATACTGCCTGCTCTGTATCTCAGAAAAACCCTAGTGCCCAGGTCCCTTCGGCCTCTATCTGTTTAGCTTTTCTACTCTTGTTATAGGCATCGGAACAGTTCCCAAGGTAGAGCTAGAAAAATTCTTCTTCTGCCCCAGACACCTGCACACATCATTTAACCCACAAAGCTTTTTTCCCACATTATATTCGATGAGATCATATCAAGACTTGTATCAAGTCAAATAAATAGACAGCCCAGGCCTCCGTCACAGCCCCAGTCCATCACACACAGCCAGACGTGGGGTCTGTTTTGGCCCAGCTGAGTCAGGCAGACACAGGGGTGTGCCTGGGTACAGCCGGGGCTGGAATCAGTCCTCTGGCATCCAGAGTGTTCCCTCTCTGGGAAGCCAGGCATTTCACGTGCTCCCGCTGTTCACATGTTGGCAAGCTTGGGATATTCTGGTAAGGAGCATTCCTGTCTATTCCAGCTTGAAATGAGTCTGCATTTCTTTGTCCAACACAAAGCTTTGAAATGAATGATGACGCTGGAAAAAAAAGTCTCAGGAGAGTTTGCAAGGATTGCTAATAAGCAAGTATATCTAGCGTTTAGGATAGAAATGGCCTTTTCTTTAGAACTCTATAGAACTCAGAATCTGCCACGGGCAATACCTTGCATTCTGCATGTCTTTGGCAAACCGTTTATAAGGAAGAGTAAGGAAGAGGAATTTGTTCTGGCAACATGTTTTATATGAAGAGGGAGTGTATGGGCACAGGATGGAGAAGGGCTTTAAAGCTAAAGTTTGTGAGCAGTGAGAAAAAAAGGAAAGAAGTCTTGCTGCTCTCTGCAGTCCCTAGAGAGAAAAGAGCGAGACAGCTGGGGTCTATGACTTGGGTACTGCCCTGCTCTTCTGCTTTCTTGGACCCATTGAAATGGCCACCATGGCAGGACCCCAGCCTCGGAGTGGTACATAACCTTCTGAAAGGTCTGCCTTGGTCTGGCTTTTGCTTACAGGCAGGCAGGAAACATGAGTCTTTGTTGAAGTTGCTTATTTTGATGCCTCTGGTGAGTGACCGAGGAAACCGGAGTGCTTCTCGTCACCTTCTATACTCCGAGTGTGGGCTGTTTGGGCCCGCCCCAGAGGTAGTGAGGTCAGCATTATGGATTTGACGTTCCATGTGGGGCTGGGACACAGACTGAACCCTAGAAGTGGACACTCGGGCTCTCAGCAGCAACCATCAGTGGTTGGGAGACCGAGACAGGTGGATGTCTAAGAGCAAACAGATCCCATGGTGGCTCAACCACCGAAACCATGCTCTAGCTTCTCCAAGTCATGTTGGCACACACCAAGCATTTAAAAAGGGAATCGTGCCCATATCTGGCGCTTAATAAAATTTGTCATTTAATTTGTATGTCTTTGATCACTAGAAGGTTGAACTTGTTACTGCATGGCCATTTCCATCCTTATCTGTGGGACACTTGAGGCCACCCTTCCTGTTCTGTATAGTTGCCCCTAGGCTGTCTGCTAATGTCCACACTTTCACCTCTCCCTTATTTGATCCCACGAAACTGTCACATTGAATCCATCTTATAATTACTCTCTGGAGTACAGTCAGCTACCATTATAGCTCTCTTTGGGCTCTCAAATTGTGCTTTGTTTGTGCCATTCAGCTCGGCTCTGTGGGGCTGTAAGCAATAAAGCAGAAGGATCCTCTAGCTCTTCACTTCTCCCACACGCAGGGCTTCCTGCCAGCAGCCTCGTCCACACCAGCTTTTCATCCGAACAAAACCCTGTCCGGTGCTAAATATAACTTTATTTAACATAATTGTACAAGGTGCTTTCTACTTTTAAATCTAGACTGGTCATGGAGCGGGGACATTTACATAACAAGTCGGTGTCAGCCCTGTAACAAATCTTCTGATTTCCTTTATTGGACCAGTGAGGAAACTAAGGAACAGGGAGGTTTGCAACCCTGCTCCTGTCATACGGCTACTTAAATCCCAGGTACCCCAACTTCCGGTAGGTGCACTGTTCACTCCCACCCCCATGTCCAAGCGAACAGCCCAGTCCTTGGTCGTGGGCAAGGAGCCTCTGATCCCCTGCAAAGCCTGCTGGATTGTGGTATTTCCCCATGGAGAGCTCACCCACCAGACTTGGGGGGGAGTGCTCCCGCCATCTGGCTCACCAACCAGACAGAGATCTCATCCAGTTTTCATATATATATATATATATATATTTTTTTTTTGCCACTTCCCCCAACTGGAGGCTAGTCAGTTCTGAAGTGGTCCAGAGCTTTTCCCAGACCATAGACCTTCCAGGTGAAGCTGTGGGGCTCTCCTCCCGCCAGCTGCCAGGTACTGCCACATTCTGACTTAGTGGCAAATGCAGATGCCTTCAGGGGCCAGGGAAGTATGTCCCGCGTCAAGTGGCTGGTGTAGGGCTAAAAGGGATGCCATGAGGGCGGGGGCTTCATCAATTTTCCACTTCATCCCAGCACCTGGAGCAGATTCTGCACACCATAGACCACCCCCAATAAAATGCATAGAAGGAACAGTGTGGGGATTGCAGAGAATTGGCAAATGTGTTTCGTGAAAGGCATTCTTGTCAAAAAGCACACCTCTGGGCAATATTTGGCTTCCAGCTTGCAACCCCTATGGTTGAACAAACAAGGCTATTTATGGATAGAATGAACAATGACCGCCAAGCAACAGGGATGCCCAGCTTATCACTTTGATGTGTTCAGTTGGAGTCAGGACATAGGACCTTTTTCAGCACCTCTTAAATCCTTTCCATTAATAACCCTGACCCTTTAATGACCCTGTCCTAATTGGAGACATGTGCAACTTTTCACACTTTCCCTTCTACTGTGCTGTGGTCTTTTTCTGAGTCTCTTAGTCACATGTCTTTCTTTTCAAAAAATGTACAAAGAACACCCTTTTTACCAAATAAGGGGCAGAGTTTCTAAACACAAACTTACATCCTGAGAGAATGATGACAAATCTGCTTTCATTCATACAACGTCACTTTTTCTGAAATGGACATAAGCAAATAGTGGCAGCTGTTTTGTGCCAAAATGACTTTGCGGCCAATCCGTCTTCAAAATCCCAGTTCGTCTTCATGATCCCACTCTGTCTTCACAATCCCAGTCCGTCTTCACAATCCACCAGAGCAAGCCACAGAGTCCTGGAGAGCAGGGGACAGCCCCTGAAAGTTTCTCCTCAGGTGAAGCATTGACCCTGGCTGTTCCCAGTGACACTGACCTTATTCCACTGGGTCTGTGTCACTGTCCTTCCATCCCATTCTGCCGACACCCCAGACCCAATTGTCTGGGTTTGTAGCAAAGTCCCTTGAACCAAAAGGAGTGTGGTTCTTGGGTCAGTCAAGCAGTTGTTGTGGAGTAGACAGGCTGGATGGGGAGTCCTCTGAGCACACGTGCCCTGACCCTACAAAGGGTTGACAGATACAACACCATGTGCCTCAGCATGGAAGCCCACAGCCAGCTTCTAGACTGTGGACTCAGCCTTTGACTTGTCACTTAAACACATCGATTCCCTAGTGAATTGGGAAGGGTATCAAAAGCATCCTCTAGCAAGTAGAATCTACTTGGAGGAAAAGACTTTGCAAAATCAAGCCATAGCCATCATTAATATTTTGGCCAGGATATATGAGTGAGAAAGATACCTTAGAAGGTTCCAAAGGCATTAAAACTGGTAAATGGTAAACACACACACACACACACACTGGTAAATGGTAAACACACACACACACACACCCTGGTCAGCAATAGGCAATATTTGGCTTCCAGTTTACAAACCCTTTGATAGGATAAATAAACTTGGTTCTAGATAGAAACCATTGCCATCCAGAAACATTGAACTCCAGCTTATTGCTTATGTTCTATATCCCAATGAACTCAAAGAGGCAGATAATTTTTTGTGGTTGCAATGCCTCTTTCCATCAATGACCTTGGCCCAGATCTGAACTGATTGTAATTTTCAGCCCTGAATGTAAAAGCTTGTGTCAGTGAGGAATATATTCAGCTACAAATAACAGAAAATCTGGCGAACAGTGGCTTCAATGGTAGGGGACTATTTTTCTCATGTAACAAGATGTTCAGAGGCAAGGGGTGAGTCACCGTGGTTCAGCTGATCTGCGGCTCTCTGGGCCAGGCTCTTTCAGGCTTTCTGACCCACCTTACTCAGCATTTTGGTATTCGTCACAACTGAACACCTGTGATCAAGGCAGACAGGAGTGGGAGGGAGAGCATCAGCTGGATCTATTCACCTGGTTAGGAAAACAAAAGTTTTCATCAAGACCTCTGGGCAGGCTTTCCTGTGAGGCTCACTGGTCAGAACTGTGTCACATGACTGCCCTGGCAGTGAAGGAGGAGGGAAATAGAGTGTTTCTCCTTTCAGCCTCTATGGTCAAGCAGAGCAAAGGGAGAATGGGCTTGAGAACAGGTGTGTGGGAGCTAAACACACAGGGGCTACTGACACACTGCAGGGAATCTTCCAACAGACTCACTGTACAGATGACGAAGCTGAGTTCCAGAAGTACACAGTAACTGGGTCAAGATCCCATCATTAAATGAAGTTAGAGCCAGATCTAGAACCCAGGTCTCATAATGCCCAGTCCAGGAAGCTCCCTACTGGACCAGCCATGGATGTAGTCTGACAAAGTCTGTGACTGAAGCTCTGTTGAGGAAGTAGAATATCATCCAGAAAATGAGGTGTGGCTATAAAACCAGCAGCAGTGGGCAGGAGATGGAGTAGCCTCCCCTTGAGGTCTCCTTCCCTGGAGGGGAAGGACAGTGAAGGGACAGAATCAAATAATTCAGTGTGAGTCACAGCAGCTAGGCCACGTCAAATCAGGCCTCCTCCAGATGCTCCTGCTGGGTAGATTTTTTAGCTTCTTGTTCCTTTGGCACATCGATGTTCGTGTGTGTTATAATGGAATCAGTCTCATGATGAGCACCATGATGATGCAGAATTTCCATGTCAGTGTTAATGTGCTGTTCTTGTCTTCTGTCCCCCTTCTGTTATTGGACCAAACAGAAGTATTCTGCTGTTTCTCTCTGCAACATCTCCACAGAAGTCCTGAAAGTCATCAATGCCACAGAGGAGCTGATAGCAGGGTCCACAGGGCCCTGGGAGTTCTTACCTGTCCCTCCCGACAGAGAGAAGGGGACGTTTCCTCTCGGGACAGACCAAGCGAGACTGGATGAGCAGCTGACTTCTCTGGAAGAAAACGTAAGACAGTGGGGATGTTCCCTGTCTAGGGCAAGCAGGTGCAAAGAAGAAACTGATGAAGGTGTAACCCATCACGAACAGTGCAAGGACCATACACACCACCACCACAGCCGATATATTCTCAGGGAGGGGCTTGGGCTGGGTTCTCCAGAAGCAGATCCTGAAGTGAGGGTTTGCCTGCAAGTGATTTCTTAGGGAAGTGCTCCCCCAGGGAGGCTGGTCAGGGAATGGGGAAAGACAGGGGGAAGGGAAGAAGTCAAGTGAAGGTGTGACCTTTTTTTTTTTTTTTTAAAAGATTTTATCTATCCATTTGACACAGAGAGGGGTGGAGGAACGCACAAGCAGGGGGAGAGGCAGAGGGAGAGGGAGAAGCAGGCTCCCTGCTGAGCAGGGAGCCCAACACCGGGCTCAATCCCAGGAGCCTGGGATCATGACCTGAGCTGAAGGCAGACGCTTAACTGACTGAGCCACTCAGGGGCCCCAACAAAGGTGTGACCTTAGACAAAGAGTATCTTTGACCTGATCCTGCAGGAAGCTCTGCGGTATCAGTTGCATCTCAGGGTTGTCCTGACCTGAGGCAAAGGAACTGGCCTTTCCTACAGCCAGCAGACTCTTCCGTCTCTACAAGCAAGCGAAGTGTCTACAGGATCCCCAAGCAGTCCTCTGTACAGCTGAGCCTGGGAACAAAAGCACACTGAAGCTTGAGGGGTGGAAGATGCAGGAACTGTATCCCGTGGGGATCCAGGTGGAACACTGCCACAGGGAAAGGGGGTGGTTGCCAACAGAATGTAGGTCACAAATGGTCTACCCTGCTTCCAGACTTGTGTGCTGGTAGTGGATTTTTCTAGCCTGACTTGGGAGGACAGAAAGGAGGTACCAGATTCTTACATATCAATATCCACACTCATTGTTGAGTGTTTTAATAAATTCCTGATGAGAATTTTCCAACACTGCAGACTAGGGGGTGACACAGAGATTGGGACATTAGCCACTCGGGCCATAGTCACTGTCACCAGGGGGCATAGTCCTGCCCACGGAAGTGATATCAAATCAGGGGGTTCCATCTTTCCAGAGCCAGCAGAATCAACCCTGATTGTGGGATGCTGTCATGAACACAGTTCTCCCAAATCAGGAACTGTTAGTAGAGGCAATTCTTGCAAAAAGTTGAAACAACAACAAATCAAAAACGACTCAAGGTTTTAAAAAAAATGCCAGTTGTTGCTTTATCTTAAAAGTTAAAGACTCTCTCCCTTGGAATTCCCATAAAACCTAAGTAGAGGTCCATCTGCCCCTTACCTCATTTTGCTGCCCTTTCTGTCCACTCATCTGTCCCCATTAGATTGGCACCATTGACATTTTGGGTTCGATAATTCTTTGTTGGGGGGGGTGAAGGATGTTCAGCAGCATCCCTGACCTCTGCCCATGAGATGCCAGTGACATCAAAATGTGACAGTCAGGGAGCCTGGGTGGCTCAGTCGGTTTGGTGTCTGCCTTCGGCTCAGGTCACGATCCCAGAGTCCTGGGATCGAGTCCCACGGTGGGCTCCCAGCTTTGGGGGGAGTCTGCTTCTCCCTCTGTTCCTCCTCCCACTCGTTCTCTCAGTCTCTCTCTCAAATAAATAAATTCTTTAAAAGAAAAGAAAATGTTTAAAAAAATGTGACAGTCAAAATGTGCCCAGATGTTGTCAAATATTGGAGGGGGAGATGCAGGGAGGCAGGAACCCAGTCACCCCCAGATTAAGAATCAGATGTATGAATCCCTGCAGAACACGGTCTTTCACATGAGTAGCCCCAGCCCTTGCCCAGAGCTTGACAAAGAGGTGCTCGAAGAATGTTTACCTGATATATGATTCAGATGAATGAAGCCCTTTACTTAGGAAGAAATGTTTTATTGCTCATGTAGAGGGTCTCTGTTCTTTAAAGATGTCTACAATACAGTTCTTTCAGTGCTGATAGTCCTAAAATGGCCTTAATCCTGGACACACAGAATGGAAAAAGTTAAAGTCAAGATATGGTTCACCAGGAAAGGAGTGTTTTTGTTTTACCAAGTAATTGTATTTAAAAAAAAACAACATACAGTACGTGAAATACTCACATTAAGTGGGTTCCCAGGGCACACTTAAGGACAACATGCCTTTTTTTCCTGCAAGGGGCATGTTGAAAAATGCAATAGCTTTGTGGGCAGTTTTCATTTTGTAAGATCCTTTTATTATCCACTACGTTTCTTTCCTTGGGTTCCTTAACATTTTCAGGTCGAAACACATCCACTTACCCGCTGATTTGAGATGTCAGAAACCCCAGCAGGGACCTGCGCTCTAAGGAGGTGGGGGGGGGGGGGGCGGTTATAATTCCCTGTTCCCGGTCAGGCCTGGGAGATGCCTCGCCTGATCCCCAAAGAGTTAACTGCTTCTTCCCCTCCTCCCCTCCCCCTTCCAGCTTTTCAAATTGCACCTCGGAAGAGACTCCATCTATGTTCCTTTGAATTCTAGGGGTTTTGAGTCAGAGAAGGGATGACTCTTCTCTTTATCTCCTTAGAGAGAAAGATCACAGAGCCCTGGGGCTGGTTTCGCTCTGCGGTTTCCAGGATGGAATTCAGCTGAGCAGCCCAGGGGCGGGGCTGATTCTTAAACTGGCCTCTGGGTGCAGCTGATTTAATTAAACCGGGGTTTTTTGTCTGTCTGTGTTCTAAAGGGCTCTCCTTCGTTTTTCTCCGCTGCCTTGCTCCTTTGTGCCGAGGAGCAGGGAATGTCAGAAATAGAAACGGAGATACTTCTTCTCACCTTCTGAACAGTGGGTACCACAGAGTTTCAGGAAGGGACTTATTCTCACCTTCTGAACAGTGGGTACCACAGAGTTTCAGGAAGGGACTATTCCCTGAGGTGTGGGTATGGTTCAGGGATGCTGTAGCACCCAGAGAGTGGCAGTCGTGGTTGGGGGGGGTGGGGGAGAGTGGTCCCCACCCCTGGACAGTGTAATCCATGGAGAGCTGGAGCCTGGAGGAGCGCCCCCTAGTGGGAGCAGTCACCGTGCAGCCCGCACAGGGAGAGAGAGCGGGGCAGGGAGACTAACTTCCCTCTCCTCCTGCCTTTGATCCCCTGCTGGTTGTCTCCCATTGGCCAAACCCATCCAAGCCAGCAAGGGAGCCTGGGTGATGAGGTTCAGAAGGGTCAGCCTCACAGAGAACAGGGCGGGGCAGAGGAGGGTGGAAGATGGATCTAGGGATCAAGAGAACCACTGGCAGACCATTCTCAGACCCGTGGTGTGAGGAGTAGGGACCCACAGAGGCCACCTTGTGGATTTATGCAGGGTTATGAGTGGGAGGGATGAGTCGGCTCCCTCACACCCCCACCACCCCCATCGGAGGACCTTCCTCCTTCTCTTCTTTGCTAAATGACCGACAGCCTGGGGCACCCCGTAATTCCCAGCACAGAGGTAGTGCAGGGACAGCCCCAACTTCCCTTTTAGCATTGCCCTGTAACTTTTGGCAACACCAAATCCCATGGTGTCTATGGTGGCAGCAGACACAGTAGAACTGCCCCATGAGGGGGCCCAGCTCTGCCACAGAATCTGGGAGCAGGCAGAGGATGTTGGTCCTCCTTCTCAAGGCTTTCGGCACCCCCGTGGCACAGGAGAGGACGTGGAGATGGGCTACTTCAGTGGTCCTCTGCCTTTAAGAGCAAGCAAAGAAATGCTATATTACTGTCCAGATGTGGTCCTCCAAAATGTGTTTCATAGGAGGCAAGTCCGACAGGGATGCTATAAAATCAAATCAGTTTCAGCAATCTGTATAGTCTTTCTAGGAAAACTGAGAGAGGTGTTAGCACATTAAAGACTCTGAGAAGTCCTGCAGCGAAGAAATCTGTTTAATTCTCTTTACCCTAAAGGCTTTGACCACAAAGTCCTTCCTTAATGAAACACCTGTTCTAGTCCCTTGAACCACTTTGAGGAAGGTGAGTTGAACCAGGAGCCAGTCCATGGGGTCATGGGCATCAGTGGCTGGAGCTTGGAGAAGACCTAACTTACACAGACATGGTAGCCATGGTTCTCGCCAAAAGGGGCCTTTACTCAGCCAGCAATTCCAGGTTAATGGTTTTCAAATGGATTGTGTTTTAAGACTAGAATAACATTCCATTATTATAGCGTGTTAACTTGTGTTATTTCACCCCCAGCAACAGAACCAACGTCAGGTTGATCTATAACCACAATAACTTGAGTACCATCAGGTCAGAGTTTCAAATGTAAAAGGTCATAATGGTGCAAGCAAGATTAAGTATCAGGGCATCACAGGGCAGGATGGATAAAGTCATGGGATCTGACATCAGCCCCAGGAGCTCAAATCCCAACTCCGTCACTTCCCAGCTTCGAGGGCTGGGGAAGTCACTCACCCTCCAGGACCTAACGTTCTCCTCTTTAAGATGGTGGCGATAGTAACGCCCCCCTCAGGGATTGCCCGAGCAAGGGAAACTTCCCTTCCTGCCTGGTGCCAGGAAAGCAGGCTTTCAGCGAACACGGAGTCAAAGAGGAACATTCTGGCCTTGCTGAGGGCTTGGAACTAGTTCATATTGCTTTGATTTGGCAGAGAAAGCAAAGAACATTAGCAGATGACTACGTTGAAGACAAAACAAGAGACTGTTAAGATGACACAGCTGTATGATGTAATGATGTTGAGTTTTGTGTGTTCTGGGAAAATCAAGGTTCCTGAGACCAAAGTTATGACAAGTTTTGTTTAACCCCATTGCCACACTCACTGAGATTATTTGTTTCGGTTACATAATCATTCCAAAATTTGTTTCATTGTGCAACCCTGTAAGTCTGTATTTTAAATTATCTTATCAAAATACATTTTTTATCGTCTCTCCTTGTCTCTCCCTCCCTCTCTCTTTCCTCAATTTTCTTCTCCTCTGAAGAGACGTTTTCAACGTCAAAACTTTTAAGACACAAATTTTTAATGTTTTCTCCCCTCAACTGGCTTTGAAAGATCCATCATTTCCCTCGTGTGACAAACAACTAAGAAGCGTATCTTGTTTTCAAGACAAAGAATAAATGTCTTACATTAACTGTGAGGATGTTTTAGAAACAGAAGTTCTCTGATCCTTGCATATGGCAAAGAAGGACAAAACTAAGGGCCGACTGAACTATGGCAGTTGTCAGCGGACATTTGCTTCGAGGACCCCGCTCTGACTGACGGATCACTTAACGTGGCGTCCCCTGTGTCAGTCACCGCGGGAAGCTCCCCAGCCCAGTTCATCGTGCCTGGCGAGGCACAAATGCACATTCATCAAACCTGCCCCTGCCTTTGCTCCACTTTGAAATGTTTTGTAAAATTGCCAGTTTTAATGCAGATGCGTGAATCAGGCCAAGGAACTGACAGGGTAGGAGCACCTCAGCGTTCTTCCCCTCCTCAAAAACACTCGGCATCGCTCAGTACAAAACACTTGGCATGACTTGTGTGCACAAGCTCTTGGCTTATCCTAACAGTTTTATTTTTAACTCAAGTTAAAAGAGCGTGTGTGACCGTGTGTTTTCATTCAGATCAACTCTAAATTGCTGTGATTACATGTTTAGAGCTTTACATATGTTGATTAAATTTCAAAAACCTCTCGTTAAGTAATTAGCTTCTTTGGATCAATCTCCTTCCATGTAGTTGGTTGTTGCATCACATTACTGTTTAGGCTGAAGGACATTTGTTTCGCTCACCGTGGCCGGCATCCCTCAGTCTGAATTACTGCAACGATTGTACCTACTGTTTGCCCCCTTTTACGGCAATCGCCTTATAAACTCATGAGTCAAATTTTTCTGCCTTTAATTTTTCCTCAGATTATTCCCTTTATCTGATTTTCTCTTTAACTTTCAAAGGCTCTTAAAAAACTGTCTTGTTTCTTTCAACATTGCACAATTTTCTAAGAAATAAACTGTTTTCCTACTACACATTGCAGGTTCATCTTAACGCTCTTAACCTGCTTCAGGCAAGCCGAAGGTCATCAATCAGACATAATTCACTCAAAATGTGTCATTGTTTTAAATTAATTTTTCTCTCTTTTATGCTTTCTGGATTTTTTTTCAGTTGCCAAATGCCAACCAAGATTTTTCTTGGAAAAATCACATCATGAGTTTTTCTTTGTGTCTTCTGTCTTGGCACTATGGTTGTTACAGTCACTGGACAAATTTGCAATTTATGTAGCTGACGCCACGTCCTTTGGACGATTTTATCATATTTTCAAGACTTAGAAGTTGCTTTTTCAGGGCGCCTGGGTGGCTCAGTCGTTAAGCGTCTGCCTTCGGCTCAGGTCATGATCCCAGGGTCCTGGGATTCAGTCCCGCGTCGGGCTCCCCGCTCGGCAGGAAGCCTGCTTCTCCCTCTGCCACCCCCGCTGCTTGTGTTCCCTCTATCGCTCTCTCTCTGTCAAATAAATAAATAAAATCTTTAAAAGAAAAAAAAGAAGTTGCTTTTTCTTGCAGGAAAGTTTGGGGGGGTAGGTGTGGTTGACAGTGAGGGGGTGGTAAGACCTCATGCTACCATTTCAGTGTGAAGAATGTTTATAAATGGGGGCATTCCCTGACTTTTCCCCCAGTGCTGAGCCTGGTTCTCTGTCACTGCCCTGAATTACCAGGGTGCCCTGAAAGGAACCCCCACCCCGGTCCCGGTTCCAAAACCTGAGCTCAGAAGCTGCACCTCCTCTGCAGGTGTACCTGGCGGCAGGCACCGTGTATGGACTGGAAGGCCAGCTGAATGAACTGGAGGGTGCCGCCCGCTGCATCCACAGTGGCACCGATGAGACCGAACTGGCAGACCTGGAGGACCAGGTGGCCACGGCAGCAGCCCAGGTCCACCATGCTGAGCTCCAGGTAAGAACTCCCTCTCTGCCCAGATGGAGCACCATCGTGAAAGGGGAGAGGGCACCCCATCTTCCACAAGAATGATTGCAGAGCCTTTCTATCAGTTCTCTAGCATGCTTGCACGGTCCTTTTGGGTGGGTTCCACCAAACCCTCCTTTTTAAAAATGACAGCCTTGATAATATATCAGATTTCTCATTAAACCTATGGCACCTTCCTCTTGGACAAAATCCCTGACCCACAGGTGGGTCTCCTGGCCAAATAGGTCCCCATTCCATCCCAAGACCATCCTTCCCTAACCTTGATCACATGGTTGATGACTTACTTGATGCCAGTTTCCCCCTCTATACACTAAAAGCCCCATGAAGACAAGACTACAGCTGCCTAGCTTAGCACAGTAACTCCAGTGCCTACCGTAATACCGGACATGGGTTTGGCACTCAGTAAAAATGGGGTGAATAAATGAATGAAATTAAAAGTGTGGATTTCTCAGACCAATATTTTGCATGATTTAGATATGGCCGATTCAGAACCGAAATGATGTTATTTGTAACTTTGTGAAGATACTAGTTTGAAGCTTACATGGGTATTCCCATGGCCTCTGACTCTGGATTGGAATGGACTGTGGACTAAGTCGCTGATTCTCAGCCTGCGGTCCATGAGACATGCTGGTCTCTATGGTATACGCTCAGTATAGACCTCTGGTTCAGTGATATTTCTATAGACCTTGCATCTTAAAACTGCATCTTAGGGGACCTGGGGTCAATGGAAACCACCTATGGATAGAGAAGATGATGATCTCGAGTGGTAATTATTTTTTAAATAAATATTTTTGTTTTAGAGAGTCAAAAATCCCTACCACTACCGGCAGCATCAAGCACTCTAGAGAATGGGAGGGCGCCCATTCTCCACCCTGTGGATGAGTTAATGTGGCATGCTAGGAATGGTCTCATTGCACATAGCCCTGTCGACTATTCATTATCAGCAAGAATGGCTGAAGACCATCTCTCCTCAAATACAAATTATTTTCCAGAAATGGAATGTTGGTTTCCACCCAACATTTAATCAATATATGATCAAAATTATATACAGTAGAATCAAATCCCATTTGTTTTCTGGGGGTATACTTTGCGGCAAATACTTCCTGAGTGGTTTAGCAGGAAGTAATATCATTTATGCGTGTTTGGCAGGGTTTTACTGGATAGTTATTCCTGCTCTAGATATTTCTAGTCTTAAATTATTGGAGCCATGTTTTATGGCAGAAAATCCTGGAGTCCAAAATGCCCATGTTCTATGTGTTTGAATGTGCCTAGTCTTTATACATTTTTAAATATGACAGTAATGTGATCAATAATGCCTAGTGTTCAGTGAGCCTTACTTGGTGCCACGAGTTGTACTCGACACCTGACCTCATTATTGTAATTAATCCTTTCAGCAACTCCGTAACATAGCTACTGTTATCTTCCCCTTTTATTTCTAGGGAGCCTGAGGCTCAGGGAGGTTAAACCACTTGCCAAGGTCAGATCTCTAAAGAGTGATGAAGCCAGGACTTGAACCTGTCTTTCTGACCTCACAGCCACAATCTTCACCAGTCTGTGCTGTGTGGTTTTCTGAGAAATGTGCTTGTCCTGCCATCAGACACATATCCACTTGCAAATTGTAGTCCTTAATTTGCAAGGGAGGTTGTCAACGTTGCCTTCAGTTTTATGGATCTTCACAATGTGGGAACCCTCAGTACCATGGAGACTCCCCCTACTGCCTTCCTGCCACCAGAGAATGAAGCCTCGTGCTCCCTGTTGTCTGTTTCATCCCAAGTTGTCCCCACTGAGGAGGGTAGATACGCTGAACTTGTTCTTGGATTAGGTCAGACTCTAGGGACTCTCTCACCTTGGAGTTTACCCTTGGCACAGGATTGCCCGGTGCTTTGGGAGACTGCAGGATGAGCCATGGGGTGGGGGGTGTGCTGCTGTGCTGTCCACTGTCTCGTGCAACATCATCTCTGTGAGCTTCCTGGGGAAGGTCTCTCTTAACTCTCAGTATCAGGAAAAGCTCTTCTTCTGAGCACTGGGTCTCTGTCTTGTGGACATAGAATCCTACACTGATCTCTTTGCTTTGGCTCCCAGGAAACTCAGAGCTGAATTAGTCATCCCCTCTAGCAAGTGTAAGGATCACTGGGTATGCAGTCTCAGGAATGAAGTGGAACACAACTAGGTAGATAGAAGAGAGAGAGAGAGCAAAATGTAGGCAAAATCAGCCCTCGGTAGCCTTCTTTCCTCTTTCTCTGGCCTTTGCCCTAGGAACTAAAACTCAAAAACTTAACCCCTTCTTATTCCAGAGCCTGCCGGTCAGCAAATCAGGAGGTGAGCAGCTTGCTCTCCCAGTGACCTCTCTCTCAGGGCCTGCCAAGCAAGGCCCTCCATCGAAACTGCTTCCAGGAAAGAACATGGGCATCTAATCCACACCAGCTGCACATGACTGATAAAAGTTTAGCCTGCAGCTTTTCTCAGGGGCCTGTTCAGGTTACTGGTCTATAAGCCAAAGGAATGTAGCTTTCAATATGAAATGTGAGGAGTCAGAACAAGAAGGCATCTGGGGGCCAGGGAGGGGCAGGGGCTGCACGGTGTCTCCCCTGGGAGCCGGCTGCTGGACAGCTTGGAGTATTTCACCAGTTGCCACAGCCTTGGCCTCTGCCCTCCTCCTCTTCCTCTTCTGACCAAGACTGCCTGCACTTGGGGCGAGGGGAAGCAGCTCCCATATTCGCCGACCCTTCAGTCCTTCTCTCTGCACTTCTGTAACATCTGTCCCAATAGGCTTTGTCCGAAGAGGTCCTCAGTAAATGACAGCAGAATTTGAATTTGTCCTGAGCAGCTCAAGAGAATGGAGGGGTTGGAGAAGTGGCAGAGACCTCAGGGGCCACACACACTGGCTGCTGGCCGACTTTCAGGCTCCCTGTCTGATGCCCTGGCAGCACTCAGGCTGTGTCCAGAGATCACAGGACAGCTGTGATCCCCACCTCCTCCCTCCACTCTGCTAGCCTGTTCCTGCCTCTCCCCGTGTCTCCCATGCCAGGCCTTTGCAGATCCTCTTAGAATGTGGCAGTGTGGCAAGAGCACGAGGACTGGCAGGAATTTGGGGCTCTGCCCCAGACCAGCTGTGAAATGTTGGCTATGTTACTTATCCCTCTGAGCCACAGATTCCTCATCTATAGAACCAAGAGAATGGTACCTATGTCATAGGTTTATGAATGAGTTCACGTATTTAAAATGCTTAGCATGGTGATAGCACATATTAATTAATTTCTAAGAGCAGGGACTATGTCTTCTTCATCCCTGGGGACATGGATGGGTTAGGGTTCTTTCTGGGCACTGACTGGGCTCTTGCTCTCTGAATCTGCCTTAAGACTCTTGAAAAGTAATCTGAACTCTCTCTGATCTTCTCATGTTATAGTCGAGGAAACTGATGCCCAGAGAGAAAAGAGAGTTTCTCAAGGCACTCGTCCTTTTAATGAAAGAAATGGACTTGAACCAGGGACTGCTCGGCCTCCCTCCCAAGAGCTGGTGCTGTGGTTTTGGTTCATGGAGTCACGGAAGAACAAAGAAGGACCTATAAATCATACTTGCCGTTCAAGGCTCGCATCAAGTGTGGCCCACTCTGGAAGCCTTCCTGATCACCTCCCTCGCCTCTCCCCACTATGCTGGGCTGGGGTTCCCATCATGCCACGGGCTTCCACTTATCTCTAGAGATATATCCCTGACAAGGGTGTTGATATACTCTAGAGCTATCAAACTGGACATTTAAATTTACAAAGGAAGGCCTGTGTTTTATTTTCTTACTACAGCACTAGATAGAGAAGGGCTTGGTAGAAGTTGAACGAATGAGGGGCACCTGGCTGGCTCAGTCGGTGGAGCATGCGACTCTTGATCTCGGGGTTGTGAGTTTGAGCCCCACATTGAGTGTAGAAATTACTTAAAAAAATAGAATCTTTAAAAAAAAAAGAAGTTGAATGAATGAATGAGCGAGCATACATCAAAGCAAATTTGTTCATTATAGATTCCTGTCACTTTTAACAAAGATTCCCCCCACCTGTGCTTTTCCCCTACTGATTCTTTCTGTTGCATTAAGATCTCTGATATCGAGAGCCGGATTTCAGCCCTGACCATTGCAGGATTAAACATAGCACCGTGTGTGCGCCTCACAAGAAAACGAGATCAGAAGCAAAGGAACCAGGTGCGTTTGTCCCTCATTTCCTCTGTTGGAATATTGCACGACCTGCAATATTTAGAAGATAAAATGTCTTTGGCTTTGCGAAGGTGTGTTGACTGCTGTGTTCTGTTTGTAGGTACAAACCATAGACACATCAAGGCAGCAGAGGAGGAAACTGCCTGCCCCACCAGTAAAAGGTGTGCTTACAGTAAAACCACAGAGCTACCAAAGAATTAAGCCTGACTTATTTACTTTCAGTGACTCAGTGATTTGAGTTTGAGGATCAGACCTCAAATGGGGAGGTTCTCACCCAGAAGTGCTCTTGTGAAGAATTTTATCTTGAATCCCCCTAAGAAGTGTGGCAAGAGCACGAATTTTATCTTGAATCCCCCTAAGAAGCAGACCCCAGGACAAGGATGGGATTTGGGAAGTGATTCCAAGAAACACTGGTAGGAGAAGCGAGAAATGATTCAGGGAAGGAAATTAAGTCAATGCAGTGCAATTTAATTCGTAGTTTATTTCTCTGGGCAAATGAGGCTAAATCCCGCCTGAGGACTTCAGGGAGATAGTATCGACTGCACCTCAGAGTTTCCCACCCAAAGAATAGGAAGATGAGGATTTCAACTCTCAGCTATCATCCCCTGACATGTACGGGGGGGAGGCATTAATTCCCTGGTACTTCTGCCCCACCCGGTGCATGAGCAGAGAGAGAGTGACGGTGCTTACAGAAGCATGCTGTTGGAAGGTGCTGGATGCCAGAATGTGTGGTGATGTCAGGGAAATGTGGGCAGGGCACCAGAGGCATCTAACACAACGAGCAACCCACAAGGGATTCCAGCGATGCTGGTGTTGTCCTCCTCCTCCACTGGGCGTTTTCAACAATTTCCCTGGATTCAGGAGCCACATATGATGGTACCAAACTAGGACTTCAGGTCTACAGATCAGAAGAGTAGACAGTCAGAAGATATGTTTGAGTCTTGGCTCCATCATTCTTTGTTCAGCATTTATTGAATCCATAAAACCCCATACAATTACAATGTATTACAGATCCGTGGTCCCTTATTTGAAACCCTTGGATAAGTATATGTTTCAAGAATGTCTTGGACATTAGAAAGGTCATATGGTACCTGTATAGTATAATTCCTAACAGCCCCCTCCCCGTGGTGTCTGGGGCAGCATCTGATAAACACATTAACAAAAGAATGTTTACTCTCAGTGGGATGGACAAGGATTTTAAATGGCCATATGTCAGTGTAAGTCAGGTTTTGCCATTGGACAGTTTGGGCCCTAAAGTTTTAAGGATTTACAACTTTTAGAGCCTTTTATATTCCAGAATCGCAAATAAGAATTTATGAACTATAGATGGGGCACCTGGGTGGCTCAGTCAGTTAGGCACCCGACTCTTGATCTCAACTCAAGTCTTGATCTCAGGGTCATGAATTCAAGCCCTGTATTGGGCTCCATGCTGGGCGTGGAGCCTACTTAAAAAAAAAAAAAAAAAAAGAATTTATGAACTATGGTGGATTATCTCCAAGCTACCCTTTCCTGGAAAGCCATGAATGATTCTTGAATTTGTTTGGTGCATATCATAAAAATAAACACAAAATTAAAAGCTTCTGCAGTCAGACCTGTGGACTGGAATGAGATGCCAAATCTAGAACCAAAATCTGGGTCATGGGGACACCTGGTCTTTCTTCCTCAACACTCAGCCCAGCTTCTGGGTATCACTTATTTCCATTTGTTTCCTTTTAGCTGAAAACATGGAGGCATCTTCAGTGACCACCATGAAAACATTTAACTGCAACTTCGTTCTCCAAGGCTCCTCGACAAACAGGACTAATGAAAGGAAAAGCACCACCAAGGATTTGATGGTAAGTCAGCTGTGTCCCAGTGCCCATCGCTTGCACTGTAGATGGGGCCTCCATTCTGTAGCCCGTCTGTCCACAGCTCCCCCATCAGAGCCCCAGGTAGCATCCTTCCTGCATGATCTCACGGTCTGTTGGTTGGGGACGTGGGGGGAGTACGGGGAACATGGCGGGGGGGCGGTGTGCAGTGAGAAGTGATGAGCACCCTGCCTGGTATTGCTAACCTCTTTGATACGTGGATACATCGTCACAACTATATATCCAGTTCCTTGTAGGGTTTGATATGAGAGAACTAAAAATGCATACATAGGAATGTAAGGTCTGGTTGAGGTGTCAGAGTTTTTATCCTGTTTTTGATCCATATTCACTCTTCCTTAAATTTCTTGTTAGCCATTAATTACTTGTTGTGTTCCTGAAAAAAAAGTCAACAGCTGCCCCTAAATGCAGAGGAAGGGACAGGAGATAATTTGCACAAACTCTGGCGAGCCTGTAAAGAGGGCTAATGGATCGTTTGACCAAACACCTACCTATGCTAGGCGCTTTTTCTATGGGAAGGGCTAATCCAGCTACACTGCCTCAGTGGTACCATTATGCTGAGGGCAGACGGGGGGTGGGTGACAAGACTGAAGCAAGGGCAAGTTTACTCTGTTGCCTTTTACGCATCACCCATCCCTCCCTTCCCTTTCCTTCCCCTCATGGTCCCTGTCCCCTGAGTGCAGGAGCCCCAAGTAATGGCATAATGGTCGCCATGCCCTCTGGGGTTACCGAGTGGCAACAGCGCTGCCCACTGCTTTTTTTTCTTCACTGCTCAGCCATGACCCCTGACCTTTTCAAGTCCAATTACTTTGCTCCGGGCTGTTACTTTAAAGAGCTAAAACGCTGCATTTATCGCACTTCAAAGGGCAGACCATTAGGGCCAGGGAAGGAATCTGTTATAAATAAGATCGTTATAAACATTACCTTTCAGAGAGAGAGCAGAGATTAGTGGTCGCCAAGGGCTGTGGGAGGAGGGAGACACCGCTTGGCGGGTAAGAGGTTTTGGTAGGCTTTGAAACTGGATAGAGGTGGTGGCCACGTGACATTGTGAGGGTAGTAAATGCCCCTGAATTGTTCGCTCTTTTTTGGGGGGGGGGGGGGTTGGGGGGGGGGGGGGGGGGGGGGGGGATCGAGTCTGGGGCAGTGACGGCGCACTCACTGTATCCCCGCAGGAGCCCTCTCCGGAGTCGGCTGTGACGTATTAGCGCCCCGGGACTCCACTGCCAGTGACCCACTGCCTCCGGCCGTACACGACAGTGCCTTGACCCAACAGCCATCGAATACCGTACGGATTCCCACCCGAGGAGAGGGCCTGGGGGAGGCCACGGTGCGCCGCTGCCCAGGGCTGTCCCGATACCTCACCCAGAAAGCAGTCCCGGACTTGCGCACTGCGGTCCTGCCCGCGCTCTGCCTTAGGCTCGCAGGGGGATCCGAGACAGCCAGCCGCGCCGCGGGCTTCCAACAGCAGAGCGCCGTGTGCACAAGATGCATCTTTTCCCTGTCCGCTTTGCCACTCTCTGTTGTCTTTAAGATCTCTCTTTTTTTTTATTTTTTTTTTTGGTTCCTTCTGATTGGACTAGAAGTGCGGGTCAAAATTTATTGGTCCAAGGGAAAACTATGGGGGGGGGGGGGCGGAAGGAAGTGAGATGGGTATTATCATTTAATTCACCATCAGTTCTTACTGATCTCTCACAAGCATCTTTGTCCCCCAAGCGCTAAGGAAAAAAAGTGCAAATGCCCCGCGTAGTGAACCATCGGGACTGTCCCATTTGGAGAGCGTGCACCCGGGCAAGGATGCAGGTCTCCCTTTGGCCACCTCCTTCCCGGGAAGTCCCAACCCCCTCCCCCCCTCCCCCCTCATCCCCCGGGCATAACCAGTCAACCAGTCATTCCCATCGCTTAGCCATCACAAGCCACGAAATGGAAAGCTCGGCCTCACCCACGCCATGTCCAGGTCTATCTGAAACAAGGTCTCATTGAGAGTTCAGGTCTCTTCCCTGGACTTACTGATAGTTTCCCCACTCTGAAGGGGAGGGGAGCTTGAGAAAGCCTCAACACTGACTTAACTTTAGGGCACTGTCCGGAATCCACATGATGCGGGTTAGCCAATGACCCGCGCGTCCCCGTCTAATGGGGTTTAGGTAAATGGATTCTTGCAGACAATAACCACGTGAGAAAATTTATTTCCCGATAAATATTCAGCAAAAGAAGTAGAATGACCTTAAAGGTAAACCTGGTTAAAGAATCGCCTTGGGAAAACTTACAGGCATGAAAAAAGCAAGGATAAACTGAATTTAATGGACACAAGAGCTGACACGAGCTCCACGTTGGTGGCCTCAAATGCATGACTATGTAGAGTGTATGTATAAAGGCAAATGGAATGGAATTTCGCAAGATGAACTGAGCATTTACAACCTTTCTTAAATCTGTCCCTGAGACATTCTGAATCTAAGGAAGCAAATGATGGGAGGCAAGTTTGACCGAAATTTATTAAGTGATTGCTTTCAGGGAGGCAATTCCTTCTACTTTTAATCGTTAGAGCAACCCTCTTCGGTAGGTATCCCCATCTTTCAGATTTGGAAACGGAGGGGACCAGAGAGATTAGTTTGCTAAAGTCACACCTTGAAACTAAGTCTAATTGGAATGCCCCACAAAAGCCTCACTCCGTGTTTGTTTCAACTTCTACATTCTTTTGCTGCTACACACATTCCCAGACCTGATTTGCTGCTGAGATGTGCGTTATGATCCCTTCCTGATGGGGGTCTACCTATCTTCCAGTGATACTCCGTGCTGATGCTGTGTATGTGTTATCCCACAGAAATGACTCCTTTGAAATAAAGTAAGTCTTTGGCTTTTTGTTCTGTTGGTGTGACTCAAAGCAGACAAATACAAATTTTAAAAACACAACAAAAAAAGATCTGAGTTCCAAATAGAATGTTTTCTTTAAGAGGCATGAAAAGCAACTACTGTTGTGTTACAGTGTTAAAATACTCAGTTTTCTTTGACAAAAATGTGTACTGTGTAAGCCTTGCAAAAAACAAAAACAAAAACAAAAACAAAAAAAGAAGAACCCTGCTCTATGGCATTTGAAATTTTATAAAGGTTTCCTTGTGCCAAATGAGTGCAAAGATTTAATTTACTATTAAAAACCATAAGCATATGTTATAGTTTCAGAAGAATTATTTTGTCATCAAGTGATTTTGATCTTCAGTGTCAATATATATTTTAGATTAATTTTTATAAATGAAAATATTTTGATGGTTTAAGAAAATGAGGACAATAAGACCATATCTTTGATGACTTCTGAAAGTTATGCTTGCCTTCATGTTATGTGCATATTGCCAAGAATTACTGTCAAGAGAAATGATAAAGAAGTAAAAGTCATTTATGAAAAATAATGTCTGTGTGTGTGTGGTTGTTTGGGTTGGGGAGGACTGGGAGTGCAGAGGGGACAGGGAAAGAACGTTCAAAGCTACTGTTCAAAGCTACCGACATTTAAAGCTACTGTTGCCCCCCACCCCCATTCTTTCCAGTTACACCACTTGCTTCTCCATTGTTCATTGTCCTGAGAGCAGAATTCCCCAGTATAAGACCAGCAGTTCTCAAAGCAGGGGGCAGGAGGGGAGCAGTGTGGGTTTATCCCTCAGGAGACCTTTCTGATTGTCATAACTTGGTGGGGGGTTGCTACTGGCATGTAGTGGATAGTGGCCGGGGATGCTGCTAAACATCCTAAAATGCATGGCCACCCGCAACCGAGAATTATCTCACGCAAAATGTGAACAGTGCCAAGGCTGAGGACCCTGGGACCCTGGAGGTAAGCCTGCACATGAGTGGAGAGGCCCCTGCCAGTCTCTGCAGGGATGGGGTAGCTATGCAGGAAGCAGGACTGTGACTCTCCCAGAGTCTTTCACAGGTTCAGTGGCAACTGTGGCCTCTCTGAGGCTGGCCTGCCCAGACACTGGACGTTGCCATCCCCAAGGAGGAGTAGGAACTCTCCTCCGACGGGAAGTGAATGAGAGAAGAATAACACGAATGGAAGCCATGGGCCTTCGCCACCTGGTGGCCTAATACGGTCATACTCAAACTTGAGTGGGCATCAGAATCACCTGTTAAGACACAGATTCATGGGATTCACCCAGTCATCCCCAGCGCTCGGTCTACCTTTCTCTACATGACTATTCATGTGCCTGGCACAACAGTATTTGCTAAGCATTAAAAGCAAACAGGCTAACATTTAGGTGGACAAGGCATTGCAGATGGGGGGAGGAAAACATCAGTAGGCCCATCTGAGGTCCTCTTCAGGCAGCATTTTCTGGCTGGAATTCCTGGTTTCTCCATCCTCCCTCCCCCCAGTCCCACCCCCACAGGATAGCCAGATATGTAAGGCAGTAAAGACAGTCCAGTCACGTTCTAGCGGCAGGAGCATTCCGCCTCTCTAACCCAGAAGCCCCCAAAGCATTGCTGAGCAACCAATGTGCCTCATCAATCTGAATATTCAAGAGAACCTATTTGAGCCAACAATTTGAATATCAAGACAGAAGGGCAGCTATACTCTTAGAAAATTTACAGCTCTTCTTGCTTCTGGGGTAAATGGGAACAGTGTAGCCATGATATTTTCCCCTAAGAGATAAGTGCTTGATTTGCCATGACCAAAAAATAAATAAATAATAATGTGACCTAATAGTCAAAGCACTTGAAGGCTGCCAGAAAAAACTAGGCTCCACTCTTAAGACTTTCCATTTACTAGCTCTGTGGCCTATCGCCTTATATGTGAGATGGGTTATAAAAATCTTCCTAGTGTTGTTAAAAGGTTAAATGAAAAAAAAACAAAAACAAAAAAAAGGTTAAATGAAATAACCCATGAGGAAACTCAGCAGAATCCTGGAGTACTAGAGGTACTATAGTGTTATAGGTATATATATTATAGATGTATATATAGTATATTATAGGTACTTTTTCTTAGGACAAGAAATCATTCAGGGGCACCTGGGTGGCTCAGTTGTTAAGCGTCTGCCTTCCGCTCAGGTCATGATCCCAGGCTCCTGGGATCAAGCCCTGCATCGGGCTCCCTGCTCAGCGGGAAGCCTGCTTCTCCCTCTCCCACACCCCCTGCTTGTGTTCCCTCTCTCGCTGTGTGTGTGTGTGTGTGTCTCTCTCTCTCTGTCAAATAAATAAAATCTTTAAAAAAAGAAAATATCTGCACCATGGGTTGGAGATATCTGCACCATGACTTAGGCAAAATGCTGTGCCTCACTCTTCCTACCGACAGTAGAAAAGATCATTGCTCTAAAATACGCACTCCTTTTGCACCCTGACTCTGGGAGGAGCGCACTACGCTTGACGTTGGGCTTGGCCATGTGACTTGCCTTATGGTTGGTGGAACATACTTCTCTTAGTTCATTGGGCTGCTTTGACAAAATTCCAGAGACCGAGCAGTTCATAAACAACAGAAATTATTTCTCACAGTTCTGGAGGCTGGAAATCCAAGACCAGGGCGCCAACAGGGCCAGAGGCGGCCGGAAGCTGTTGCAGACTGTCAGCCTCTCACTGTGCCCTCGCCTGCAAGCAGGCGAGGGATCTCTCTGGAGCCTCTTTTAAAATCACACTAATCCCAATTGTGAGGATGGCTCCTTGTGACTCAATCACCTCCCAAAAGCCCCCACCCCCTTACACCATCACCTGAGGGGTTAGGTTTCAACATATGAACTTGGGGGGGAATACAAACATTCTCCAACCCTTGGTTTGAACTTGGCCACATGACTTGCCTTGGTTAATAAGATAGTAGCAAAGAGCTACATAAAGGGCTTTTTGAAATATGTTTGTGGAGTTGGGTTTGTCCATTTACATTTTGCCATTCTGAGAACATGCCACAGGCAGCCCACTGTCCAAGGAACAGACCCAGACAACCAACCTGTGGCTTGCGGCCAAGCTCAGCTGAGCGCAGCTGAGTGAGATCAGCAGATCCACCCCACCAACCTTTAGACATATGAGCAAGAATAAACCATCCCTCTTTTAAACCACTGAGATTGGCAGTAGTTTATTACACAGGAATGACTAACCGATTCACTCCCTGAAAAATGCGTTTTATCACCTTAGATTAATCCTTCTGTTGGGGATGAAATGAAGATGAGTGGCTATCAACGGTAAAATCGCATGCCAATATGAAGGATGGATAAGCAAAGTGTTGAGCTGCTTGGTTTTGACATTTCACAATTTATACATGAAATTTCTGTTATGTTTACATGTTTCCCCAAAATGTAGCACCTCTCGCTCTCTTTCTCTCTCTTGCTCTTGTTCTCGCCCTGTGTGTGTATGTGTATTGATCTTTCCAAAAGGTCCTCTATTCATTGAAATTTTTGATAAAACACTGAGGCACAAGAGACATTTGGTGTGTTCTTTTAAAAATAACTTCTCACAACAACTACTCCATTTTCTCCCAGGGGAAGTATTTCCCATGCACAATTTGCATTTTACAGAACAGTTGGTTGTGTGAACCTTCTGTCTCTGCAATTGCGTTATAATTATGATAAAGTGCAGGTAAATGGAGTTGCATTTTAAACAGATTTCAAGGGGCTAGAAAACTTTAATACGCACTTCAAACATCAGAAACCTCAAAGAAGTTATTTAGAGGGACCCAGTTTGGTAGAATCAAGTCCTGCAATATGAAAATTATGTTTTATATCAAAGCTATCATGTTTGATAAAGATGAAAGCATTAAGGTAGTGCTTCTCCAATGTTAAGGTGCAAATTCTGCTTCGGCAGGGTCTGAGGTGGGGGGGGGCGGGTCATGATGCTGCAATTCTAATAAGCTCCCAGGTGATGCCAATGTTGCCAGCCACACCTGAGCAGCAAGGTTCCGAGGTTCTATGGAGTCCCTCAGAGGGCCCCCTGCGGGATAGAGGCCAGTTACCCACAGCGGTACCCTCTTCATTAACATCTCTTTTCTGACTTTCCCTCCCTTCATTTACTCACATTATCCCTCCTTCAGCACGTATCCTGGGGTCACCTCCCCAAGGAACTACTGAACACAGTCTCCTTTGGGGAAAACCCAAACCAAGACATTCCCTGCATGCATGTGCATATTTGCATTGGCTTCCTGCACTGACCTGAAAGCTTCTTCAGGAACTGGGTTCTATTCACCCCGCACAGAGCCCAGCACGGAGCAGGTGCTTGAAACAAATGTGGTTCATCTAGAATGGCCAAGGTGGTCCCAGCTCTAGGCCGTGTGGTTGCCCCACGCCCATGTGACTGAACTGAAGATTATGTGCGACAGGGAGCAGTCCCTCTCATGCCCATCCAGAGGTTGGGAGTGAGCAGCTTCAAGACACTGAAATGCACAGGAGAAATCTTAACACCAACATGGAGGAGCAGGAGGCACCCCCAAACCTTTACTTCACCCTTGTCCCTCTTCTAGAGGCAGTAGGGCAATCCCAGGTGGCAATAGACAGTCCAGGCACCTGCCCCCTAGAGTCTAAAAGCACAAGCCCTTGTATCCATAGACGCTCACAACCTGCAGGTCCCAGTAGATGCCAGTAAATTCAGCTTAGTTTAGCTGGGCTCCAGGCTGAGCAAGAGTTAACAGAGTTCTTGGATGCAATCACGGCTTCTTGCCATCACCGATAAGGCGGGAAAACTTTGAGATGCTCAATCGTTTCATTGACTTCTTTGAACACAGCCCATGTGCCCAGCCATGACCCATCTTTTCTCTGAGTGGATCCCTCTCCTTTATTCTTTGCCTACCAAAAGCCAGAACTTCGAGAACTTAACAGTTAAAGTAGTAGTCCAAAGTGGGGTACAGATGACACATGGGATGTAAAGATGGTCAGCTGGGGGTAGGCAAAAGAAAATGCTAGAACTTCTCTTTGTACTTATTTTTTATCTAGAAGTAAGTTTACCAATATGAAATATATGATAGATGAGAGGACATGTAAATAATTTACAAATGAATATACCTATTTTGAGCATGCATTGTCAGTTTTTCCTAATGGGATATGTAACCAAAAAGGTTTGGAGACCACCTACTAGTTGGAAAACCTAGTATACTTCTGATGACTCAAATTCCCCCTTGAGTTGGTCCGCACCCCTGTCCTGTCAGGGACAGTGCTAACTCTCAAGACCTGACCCAGTGCTTGAAGGGCAGCTGAAAGCAGGGCAGAGGTGGGGAGGTCATCCTGAGAGCCCCAATCTATTGGTTTGGCCTGGGATGGGTGTTGCTCCATCCCTTCAGGGAAAAGCTCTCTGTCAACCTTGACTGTCTTCCTTGCTCTCCTCCCCAGCCCAGGGAGGGAATGTCTACTTACTATCCAACTATCTTAATGAAATACTGAAATACACCAGGTTATTTTTGTCCAGAAACAACCTAATGGGCAGCCTTGAGGTGTGGGGATTTCCCATCAAGTTTCCCTGTGGTTCTCTGAAGTGGACCCAAATGGACCCTCTTACCTCTGCTAGTAGAGGTAAGAGCCATGTGGCATTGAGAGGCAGGTGAACCAGGCAACAGCCTCCCCTCTATCCAGCTCTGCCTCCCTTGATTTATAGCACCCAAAGCCCTCCAGCCAGGTGGGCTCAGCTGTTCCCAAGCCCAGCTAACCTGACAACCTCTCGGCAGTCTATTTGTGCAGGGAAAGGGCACCGAACATTCGCACATCTGTCATCTCTTAAGATCTTCCATGAGTCCAGGAGAGTCTGTACTCTGCTATAATCAGAGCCATTTGGAGAGTATGCCTTTGGCACTTCCCAGACAGCCCCAACAAGTTTGCTAAGTTCTCAGTCTGTACTTGCCCAAGAAGGTTGGAGGGGCAGGTCTGAGATCCTGGTGGCCTGAAGACCACCATCTGTGTTCTTCGCCATGTGTTGTGTGTATCAAATGAAAAGGAGCAATGCTGGCCCAGAGCCATGATAGGCCACAACCACAAGGTGTTAGGTAGTAAGGCGACAGGATGAAAAGGCATGTAACTGTTGTTCATTGAGCAATATGGCCATTACTTAATTGAAGATAAAAGGGCAACTTGCAGGTAGTGGAAGTAATAAGTATTTTCTGTTGCACTTCCATCTTCAACATGCCTCCCTGTTTTCTTGTAATGACAGTAACTTGCACTTTTCAAGCCTGTCTTTTCTGGTTTATTCTTCCCTACTATTGTATTCACTTCATGACAAACTCACTCAGAAGTCAGAAAAAGATTTCCATCTTTGAGGAAGGGCCAGTCTTTAAAAAGGGAAGGCTGGACAAGTATTCTTTGCCCTGATAAATGTAGACCATGTGTCCCAAATGCTCTGCTGAGAACAGACTCTGAATGAGCATTTCCATCCCATTTGTGATTTGGGTCTTTGTAGAACCATCCTGGTGATGAATGGGTTGCTTTCCTCAGTCTGGCAGAATCGAGGTTCCTTCCTTTCTGTCTTTGAATGACACTATTATTGGCTTTTCTGTGTCCAGTAGCAATTCTGAAATGTTGCCTGTCTGAGGTTCAGTGGCTCTGCTGATGTCACTCGGCCAAATGTCAACTTGGCGCCCATAGATTGTTGAACTGTCTGATGACAAAGGAGTAAGTCACACCTTCTTGACTTGAAGCAGTTAGGATTGTGCTCTCCTGGCTTCCACTCTGTCTTTGATTGCAGGGGAAAATATACATCTTGGCTAAAGCTAAAATGACAGATCTAAAATGTCATTGGGAAGCCTATTCCAGGCATTGTCAGAGCCCTGTACCGTATGGGAATTCTGGATCACAGCTCCTGGCAGGGTCCCACTTACCCTTTGTGGGTCACAAACCATTAAAACTAAGACCTTTCACAACTCTGTGTCTTCCCACATTATATTCGGTCCCCTGGAATGCCTCCCTCTGACTGTGAAAAGCCCTACCTAGTCTTTAAGAAGGCTTGGCTCAAATGTCATCTCCTCTCTGATGGTCCTGACCCCTCCCAGCCTAGGAGAACCCTAGTGCAACCCAGATGGTTGAAGGTGGAAGTAGACTCCATGCCACTCAAAAACTAGGTTCAAATCTACACTGGTTCAAACTCTTCTAATTCTATTTCCTGTGAAGCCCAAAGCCTTTCCCAGAAGCCTGTGAGTTTGTGCTTATGAAGATCCATGGTTTCTGATCTTTGCTCCCTTGTTGCAGGCTCCATTCTGCACTGCACCAATCCAGACAGGAAATTTAACCCTTCACCATTTTCATTTAAAACAACAGAGACAACAATCTATCATCCCTTAATAGTAGACATCACTGAAGGGCTGATGGGCAGCAGGAGCTTGTGGAGGTTGGGGGGTGGGGTGGGGAAGTAGGTGGGGACATATCACCTAACAGCTGAAAATTCCATTTATTTTTTATTTATTTATTTTTTTGAGATCGTATATGGATTTAATTTACTTAATCCCCATAACAGCCTTACAGAGAAACAGCAAGTCTGTCCATATCCCCCACTTGATAGATAAGGAGAAATTCAATAACATGCCCAAAGTTACACAGCTAGTATATAGCAGAACTGAGACTCACACCTCCACTGTTAGGTCTGATCCCAGGCTCTGAGCCACTGATCTGCACTGTCCCCCAGCAGCTTTGATGTCAGTTCTTCTTTTATTTTATTTTATTTTATTTTATTTTATTTTATTTTATTTTATTATGTTATGTTAATCACCATACATTAAATCATTAGTTTTTGATGTAGTGTTCCATGATTCATTGTTTGCGTATAACACCCAGTGCTCCATGCAATACGTGCCCTCCTTAATACCCATCACCGGGCTAACCCATCCCCCAACCCTGAAAATTCCATTTAGACATTCCCGTTCCTCAAAGTCCTCTTTCCAATCAATACTGGACTTCCTACACAGCACCAGTCTCCTGTTATGCCCTGCCTCCTCCTCTCTGACCTCCAGGATTGCTTGGCCAACTCCACAGGCCTCTGTGATGTCTTGGCCCCACTGAAAACTCAGAGCAGAGGTGTCCCACTTTCTGCCCAAGCACTTAACACAGAGAAAGCTCTCCACCTATGCAGAGTGCTGGAATTCACTGTTAAGATTCATTTTCCACCTAAGTTGCATGATTCACTCCTTCCTCTCAACACAGAGCATTTTGTATGTTCCCCCATCACCATCCCATTTATCACAGATAAAAATAATTTATGTGCATGTCTGGATTGATATGGTGCATTTTGTCTTTAGTCCATGATTAAAAGTAAGACACTAAAAAGTTTGAGAGGCAAGTATTTGTGAGTTTATTCTTTTCAATGGCTCTGGTTTTTTAGTGTAAGGAATACATGACATCAGGGCTAATTTGGAGACTTCCCATGGAGTCGAGGAAGGAATCAAGACAGCTTAGATTAGGGCAGGGAGAAAGGAGAATTTTGGTGGATCCAGGAGACATTTTAGAGGCAAAAACGGGATTTGGGGATTGGTTGGATATGGGGAGTGAAAAAGATTGAGGTGTGAAATAGGGAAAACATTGGTCCCATTCACCGAGCTGGGGGATGGTGAGGAAAGACAAATTCCTTTTTGGATACGTTCCATTTGAGATATTGGCCAAGTGGAGAGGTGTAGGAGGTAGGTGGATCTACATTTGTGGAGACCAGGGCTGGAGGTGGAGATCAGAGGGCTACTGGGACACAGATGGAACTGGAAGTGTACACATGGATGTAGTCACTGCAGGACCTTATAAAACCTGACTGGTACCAAGGGCCCTGGGCCTGTGGCTCGGCAGGGGAAGAGCAGCCAGAAGGGTAGGAGGAAAACCAGAGAATAATGTCCACCAAAAATAAAAATCCAAAATAAATAAGTTAACTAACAATACAAAATTTAAAAAGATAATAATAAAAAGCCAGAAACTGCCAACCATCCCCAGAACACAAACAGCTGGGAAAAGCCCCAGGAGTCCACATGCACTTTTCCCTGTAACTGCTGCCCTAAAGTAACCTATAGCTTCATCATAACACATTTACATTGTGGTTTCTACCCCCCTTTGGTGGGGGGAGGGACAGCTGTTGTGATATTGGACAAGGACCATATAGGGCCCCAAACTCCCCCTCCCAACCTGGAGGAGGAGTCCCTTAGATGATTGAAAGCCATCTCAGAGACTGCCCTAGCTCTGACCCTTAAACAATGCAAGCATAAAAAGAGAAGACACCTCCAGCCCCTTGTACAGTTGCCATCTCTGGGCCCGCCTGTTCTCCCATCCTGAAAGTGTACTTTCGCTTTTGCACTTTCTAATAAAGGCTTGCTTACTTGAGAGTTTGGCTCTGAGGTCCTTCTTGGATGAACTCAAGAACCGAGGTCTGCGAGGAGGCTGGAAGGGACCCACCGATGACATAACCACCTCCTCACCCAGGCCCCAGGCAAGAGTGAGGCTGAAAGCAGATGCTCAAGTGTTGACGGCTAACTCAAAGAACCAAGCAGGAAGAGTGGAGAGAAGGGAAGAAGGGTAGGAAGGCCCACAGGTTTCCTGCTAGGGCTGTTGGGTCAGTGGCAGCTCCATTTGCTGAAACAGTGGAACAGATATGGGATATAGTAGTACTTTTGTTTACTCTGAAGTTTGCTCATATTTTTGTTCAAACTGATTTTGCAATCTCCACACTTTTTAATTAGCTACTCTGAAAGACACCTAAAATTATCACTCTGAGTAACTAAAAGAAGACTGGTTGTAGCGTTTCCACCACTACTGTAATTAGCACCCTTGGCTATACAACATGGAGACTGGGTTTATGGCCAATGGTTTATCATATTTTCACAACATCCTAGCTCATGCATGAAGATAAATCTTACTCCATTTTCTCTGTTCATGTGCTTACTGTGACAAATGCTCTTGAAAATATTGTCTGTTATATTGCTTGGGGTCCTTTATTTATTTTGGAATTATACACCAAGAAACAAGGATGTTGCCCTCCAAACCAATTGCTCTTATTGACCGCTCTACAAATTTTCATGTTTCTGTTAAGGAGTGTTATCACTAAAGAGGACTAATATGCAAAGGGAATTAAGGTGAGGTGGTGAACTGACTAGCAGGTTTTCTTTTACTTAATCTGTTTTCTCCTCCTCTCTCCATGTCCTATCCATTTCTCAAGGCCAAATGGCTTTATTTACATAATTGCCCACATTTGTTTCCCTTCCTCAAAGGTGTTTTTGATGCAGAATAACTTCCGCTCTGTCTTTATTCTTTAGTGCAAGGAGAAATCCTAACGCATTTCCTTTTTCCTGGTAGCTTATTGTAACCAGTAGAACCCAAATAGGAATGATCTGAGCCCCTCCTTGGTCTACAGATTGTTTGGAAATAGCTACCTCCTCTACTTCAGCCTTATCCCTATCCTGACACCATGATGCCACTGAATGCATCTGTGAGGTTGCCAGGCCACTGGGCTCAACCGTCCTCTACTGGTGACTACTCCTTATTCAGCCTCTAGGATGCACACATCTCCTTCCTTTGGTATCCAAAACTCCATCTTCTGATTTTCCTCCTATCTTAACAATCACACTGGCAAGTCTGAGCAGACAAGGAACCAGCAAAGGTGCTGGAAATAGTGTGACAGATGATATGGAAGAAAACCAAGAGAGAGTGATGTCATAGAAACCAAAAGAAGAAAGGAGTAGTTCACTTCATCAAATACTGAAGTCAAGTAAGGGGGGAAAAAAACAAAACATGAAATGACAGTAGATTGGGAATATGGAGGTCAACCAAACTTGGTCAAGAATGGTCTCAGCACTATGGAAAGACAAGCCTGTTTGGAGGGAGTTAGGAGAGATAGGTCTTGAGCAAGTGGAGAAAGTAATATAAACAACTCTTTGGAAGTTTAGAGAAATGGTTCCTGGCAAGAAAAGGAATGAGGTCAAGGGAGGTTTTTATTTTTGTCTTTTTGAGATGGAAGATGCTAGAGAATTTTTGCATCCTGTTAGAACTATACTATAGAGAGAAAGACACTATAAATGCAAGCAAGAGAAGGGGATTCTTCCAAGAGCAACGTCCTAGAAAAGACAAAGGAGGAAAACAGTGATTCTTCATCCATTGTAACAAGACGCAAGGTAGAGAGCAGAGGCACAAATGCAAGGAAATTTGGAGATTTGCTTGGTTGGATGATGTTTGTTCCCATCCGATTGTTTCTATTTTCTCAATAAAGTATAAGCAAGGCCATCAGCTGGTATGAATATAGGGGAAGAAGTTGGGTTTTGCAAAGAGAGAAAAGGTCTGAAATCATCACTGTAGTGAGAAAAAGAACATCCTAGGAAGTACAGCAAGAAGTGAGGTACTGACTGCCCTTTTGAGATTTGTGGTTTAGAATTTAAAATGAGGCTGGCTAATGAAAACAGAAATATTGTGTGTAAAGCACTTAGTCCTGACCTGGTACATAATGCACACTCAGTAAATGCAAGCTATTACTATTTTGCCACATGAATATGTCTTTATTGTTTGCTTAGATGAGATACAATCCTATCAAGGAAGGAAGGGAGGGAGGGAGGGAGGAAAGAAGGAAGGAAGGAAGGAAGGAAGGAAGGAAGGAAGGAAGGAAGGAAGGA
>NC_058403.1:146633048-146660091 GCF_002201575.2 Neomonachus schauinslandi | reverse complement strand
GGAAGGAAGGAAGGAAGGAAGGAAGGAAGGAAGGAAGGAAGGAAGGATCTTGGGTGAGATTGTTTTACCAGCATTGTAAGTCCATTAAATATGGAAAATGTTTCCAATAAAGTAAGATGATTGAATATAAGAGTCTTGAAAAGTAGACCTAATGGCCTAAGGAACCAACGAAATATGAAGAGCATGATATCAGTTAAATAAGATTTCATAAGGACATGGTACCATGAGTTTGCATCGCAATGTGGCTGTTACCAGAACCTTGTGCAGCCTTGTAACATAAGGGCATGGTTGGTCTGGGATTACAAACCTTGGTGGGCAGACTACAATATGGGTGTATCATACATAAAAAAGTAATATACTTGGTTAAAAGAGTAATAGAATCGATTAAGCAGCTCTTATACTGAAGTGAGCTAAGGAAAGAATTCAGGGAAGCTATTATTACAATGAAAATATCCGCATAAATTTGAGACTTGGAAAGGTCACTGGTCTAGCCTTGAAATTAGACACAACAACCTCCTGCATATCCCACTTCCAGAAAACATATGGGATGATATAACATGCAGCCTTAACCCCCACACTGTGATCCTTGGTCCTTCCCACACTGGGGACAAAGGCCGGGGCTGGGGGACGTGCTGTCCTCGGAGAGCAGAACAAAGTGATTGATTAAAATCACTTTTTATTTCACCTTATTGAGAGGACCACAGAGTTTGGATTACTTAATTTGTCAGTGTGTTGGGGAAGAGAGGGATCAGTCCTTTCACATAATAGTGCATCTTATCCTTAACTAGAAGCTAAAGCCTCTACGCCACTTTCCAAATGTATATTATCAGTATCACTTTCCAAAGAGCCTTTTTGAAGTTAGCTGACTTGTACCTATGATGTTGACCTTTCTTTCCCGTGCTGTCAGGGGTCTCATCTCCTCCATCTGAGAGATGTGGGTCTCCATGTCCTCCACTTGAGTATCACCAAGTCTCCATTCCCCTGCTGAGCATCCCAAAGCCCCTCCAACCTTACTAACTAAAAGGCAACTCCCACTGGTGGTCTTGGTTATGTTTATGTTTAAAAGCCTGTCATTATAATGTGTTAAAAACTTGCAGTGTGGGGATGCCTGGGTGGCTCAGCTGGTTAAGTGTCTGCCTTCAGCTTAGGTCATGATCTTGGGGTCCTCGGTTTGAGCCCCGCAACGGACTCCCTGCTCAGTGGGGAGTCTGCTTCTCCCTCTCCCTCTGCCTCTCCCCCCAGCTTGTGCGCACTCTCTCTCTCAAATAAATAAAATCTTTATTTAAAAAAAAATTTGCAGTGTGGAGGGTTGGTAAACACTTCTCTTTGCTCCTCCTCCAAGATGGCAAAATACTGTATTTAAATCCTTATATATTAAATGCCAAATCTTCTACTGCAATTATAATAATATATTTACTTATGATTGATTACCCTAGCATGTCTGGGTTAATAATATTCTTTTTATATAGTGCTGACTTGGTTTACTAGTATTTTATTTAATATATTGACAGTGAATAGGAAAAACTGGTTTTCACTTTTTTTTTGAATACTTTTTTTTTTTAAAGATTCTATTTATTTATTTCAGAGAGAGAGAATGAGAGAGAGAGCACATGAGAGGGGGGAGGGTCAGAGGGAGAAGCAGACTCCCCGCCGAGCAGGGAGCCTGATGCGGGACTCAATCCCGGGACTCCAGGATCATGACCTGAGCCGAAGGCAGTCACTTAACCAACTGAGCCACCCAGGCGCCCTGAATACTTTTTTTCAACAGTTTTGTTGAGATTCATATACCATAGAATTCACCCATTTAAAGTGTAGAATTCAATGGTTTTTAGTATATTTACAGATTTCATATAACCATCACAATTAATTTTAGAACATTCTCATCACCCAAAAAAGAAACCCATTAACAGCAGCCACCCATCTTCCCTCACATGTCCCCCTAACCCTAGACAACCACTAGACTACTTTCTATCTCTATAGACTGGCCAATTCTGGACAATTCACATAGATGGGATCATATAATATGTGGTCTTTTGTGATTGGTGTCTTTCATTGAGCATAATTTTTCAAAGTTCATCCATGGTGTAGCATGTATCCTTCCTGTTATGGCTGAATATCCATGGATATACCAAATGTTGCTTATTCATTCATTAGTTGATGGACATTTGGGTGATTTCTGCTTTATGATTCTTATGAATATGCTGTTATGAACATACAAATTTTTGTGAGTATATAGGTTTTCATTTCTCTTGGGTATATACCTTGGAGTAGAATAGCTGGGTCATACTACAAATCTGTGTTTAACCTTTTGAGGAACTACCAGGTTCTTTTCTTTTAAGATTTTTTTTATTTATTTGAGAGAGAGAGAGAAGCAGACTCCCCACTGAGCAGAGAGCCCGACGTGGGGCTCAATCCCAGGACCCTGAGATCATGACCTGAGCCGGGGGCAGGCGCTTAACCTACTGAGCCACCCAGGCACCCCCCAGGTTGTTTTCTAAAAGACATTCCACATTCCTACAAGCAATGTATGAAAGGTTCAATTTCTCCACATTCTCATCAACACTAGTATCTCTCCTTTTGATTGTAAACATCCTAGTGGGTGTGAAATGGTATCTCACTGTGGTTTTGATTTGCATTTCCCTGATGGTTAACGATGTTGAGCACCTTTTTCATGTGCTTACTCGCCATCTGTGTGTATCTTTTCCGGAGAAATGTCTATTCAAATCCTTTGCTTATTTTTAATTGAATTATTTTTTATTATTTTTACTATTGGGTTGTAAGAGTTCCTTATGTATTCTGGATACAACTCTCTTATCAGGTATATATGATTTGCAAATAGTTTCTTCCAATTTGTGGGTTACCTACCATTTCACTTTCTTGATGGTGTCCTTTCAAGCACAAAAGTTTTTTTAATTTTGATGAAGCCCAATTTATCTTTTCTTCTTTCATTATTTGTGCTTTTGTGTCATACCCAAGAAACCATTTACTAGGGGCGCCTGGGTGGCTCAGTCGTTAAGCATCTGCCTTCGGCTCAGGTCATGATCCCAGGGTCCTGGGATCGAGCCCCACATTGGGCCGCCTGCTCAGCGGGAAGCCTGCTTCTCTCTCACCCACTCCCCCTGCTTGTGTTCCTGCTCTCACTATCTCTCTCTCTGGGTCAAATAAATAAATAAAATCTTAAAAAAAAAAAAAAAAGAAACCATTGCCTAATCCAATGCTATGAACATACACACTTATGCTTTCTTCTAGGAATGTTCTAGTTTTAGCTCTTACCTTTAGCTTTATGGTCCATTTTGAATTGATTTTTGTGTATAATGTGAGTTAAGAGTTTAACGTCATTCTTTTGCATGTGAATATCCAGTTGTCCCAACACCAATAGTTTGAAAAAACTATTCTTTCCTCCATTGAATTGTCTTGTCACCATTGTCAAAAAATCAATCGACCATAAATTTAAGGGTTTTTTGTTGTTTTTTTTTTAAGATTTTATTTATTTGACAGAGAGAGAGAGAGAAAGCACAAGCACGGGGAGCAGGAGAGGGAGAAGCAGGCTTCCTGCCGAGCAGGGAGCCCGACGTGGGGCTTGATCCCAGGACCCTGGGGTCACGACCTGAGCCGAAGGCAGATGCTTAACCACTGACTGAGCCACCCAGGTGCCCCAATTTAGGGGTTTTTTTCTGAGCTCTGAGTTCCAGTCCACTGACCTAGATGTCTATCCTATGCCAGTACCACATTGTCCTGACTACTGTAGTTTTGGAGTAAATTTAAAATCAGGAGTATGAATCTTCCAACTTTGCTGTTCTTTTTCAAGATTGTTTTAGCTACTTACATTTCTTAAATATGAATTTTTAAATTTCCATATGAATTTTAGGATCAGCTTTTCAATTTTTGCAAAGAAGCCCACTGGAACTTTAATGGGTATTGTGTTGAATCTGTAGATTAGTTTGGGAGTAGATTACCACCTTAACAATATTAAGTCTTTTGATCCATGAGCATAAGATGTTTCTCCATTTAATACTTAACGTCCTTCAAGAATGTTACATAGTTCTAAAAGTACAAGTTTTGCTCTTATTTTGTTAAATTTATTGCTAAGTATTCTATTAGTTTTGATGCTATTATAAACTATTTCTTTTACATCATCTTTGCTTTTGGAGTTCTAAAATAAGTTACGAAGATTTCTATCTTTTTCTATGCTTTTGACATTTTATGTAACATGGGAATTTTGATGTGTAATGAACTTGACTATTCAAAACTATTTGGGCTAGGTTCCTTTTTTAGGAAAAGATATATTCTACCTTCTAAATTCTTATAAACCAATTATAGGGATTTATGGGAAATCATTCTTGCATTTAGACTTTTACATTTATTCCTATAAGGACAAGCACAGAATTCTCATAGTTTTTTAAGTTATCTGTATCTGTAGTTACATCTCTTCCTTATTATCAAGGTTATCTTTATAAAGCTTCTCCCTTTTTCTTTCTTTTTTTTTAAGATTTTATTTTTGAGAGAGAGAGGGAGGGAACACAAGTAGGGGGAGAAGCAGAGGGAGAGGGAGAAGCAGACTCCCCACTGAGCAGGGAGCCTGATGCAGGGCTACATCCCAGGACCCTGAGATCATGACCTGAGCTGAAGGCAGATGTTTAACTGCTTAACTGAATAAGCCACTCAGATGCTCCCTCCCTTTTTCTTGATTACAACTGCCAAGTGTTTGTCTATTTTTAAAGTTTTTTAAAAGAACCAAAATTTGGCTTCTTACTGATCAATAAGTTATACCAATCAACTACTCTTGTTTTTCCTAACTTATTAACTTTTGCTTTTCTCTTTATTATTTTGGGGTTCCCCCCACATTTTTGGACTTATTTTGTTCTTTTTCTAGCACTTGAGTTGAAAATATAGTCCATTTATTTGCCATGTTCTCTCATAAGTATGAGTAATGCTACACATTTTCCCTAATGCTGCTTTAGCTATATTCCCTAAGTTTGGATGTATATTGCTTTAAAAATCAATTCTTTAATAATTTATAAATTCAATTTTGATTTCCTATTTCATCCAAGAATTAATTAGAAATATATGCTTTTTAAAATTTCCAAGTAACACCCCAATGTTCATAGCAGCAATGTCCACAATAGCCAAACTGTGGAAGGAGTCAAGAAGCCCTTCAACAGATGAATGGATAAAGACGTGGTCCATATATACAATGGAATACTACTCAGCCATCAGAAAGGATGAATATCCACCATTTGCACTGACATGGATGAAACTGGAGGGGATTATGCTAAGTGAAATAAGTCAAGCAGAGAAAGACAATTATCATATGGTTTCACTTATATGTGGAACATAAGGAATATCATGGAGGACATTAGGAGAAGGAAGGGAAAAATGAAGGTGGGGAAATCAGAGGGGGAGATGAACCAAGAGAAACTATGAACTCCGGAAAACAAACTGAGGGATTCAGAGGGAGGGGGGTGGGGGGATGGGTTAGCCCGGTGATGGGTATTAAGGAGGGCACGTATTACAATGAGCACTGGGTGTTACATGCAAATAATGAATCACGGAACACTCCATCAAAAACTAATGAAGTACTGTGTGGTGATGAACATACCATAATAAAAAAAAATTCTAAGTAAATAGTTTGTTTTGGCTACCTTCTTTTGTTAATAGTTTGTTTTGGCTACCTTCTTTTGTGAATTTTGATTTTTGGTCAAATAATATACCCTATATGATTTCTATATTTTAAATTTTGTGGAGAGTCTTTTTATGAAATACATATGATAGATTTTTATAAACATGCCATAGGTGTTTGAAAACAATTAGTACGCTTTACATCAGGTGCAAAGTTTTACACATGCCTTTTGGGCCAAATGTGTTAATTATACTACTAAAATCAGTTATATCTTTACTTAATTTTTGTTTATCTGTCCATTTTTGAAGTAGATGCATTTCTATATCTCATTAAGACTGCAAATTTATCAATTTCTCCATATTTTTCTCCCCTTTTGCTCTATGTGCATTTTGCCAAGTTATTAGGGATATAAAAGTTTATGACTCATTTGTCGTAGCTTGATATAATTTGAATCCATATGAACTATTCTTCTTTGTTCTGTTTAATATGATTCTTCTTGAATTCATTTAATATGATGCTTCTTGAATTCATTTTTCCTGATAACATTATTACACCCTACTTTTTTTTTTTTTAAACATCAGGGAATTCTTTTTTTTTTTTAAGATTTTATTTATTTATTTGAGAGAGAGAGAATGAGAGAGAGACAGCACAAGAGGGGGGAGGGTCAGAGGGAGAAGCAGACTCCCTGCTAAGCAGGGAGCCCCATGTGGGACTCAGTCCCAGGACTCAAGGATCATGACCTGAGCCGAAGGCAGTCACTTAACCAACTAAGCCACCCAGGTGCCCTACACCCTACTTTTCAATTAGCAGTTGCTTGCAATAACTTTTTCAATCTCTCTTTATCATTTGACCTTAAATATGTCATAAATAGAAGCTAAAGTTTTGCAAACATTTTAAAAAATATTTATTTTATTATTTTTATTTATTATTATTATTAATTTATTTTAAGGGGAGAGAGAGAATGTAGGGAGGAGGGGTAGAAGGAGAACAAGAGAGAGAATCTCAAGCAGACTCTGCACTGCTGAGAGGGGAGCCCAACTTGCGGCTCAGTCTCACAACCCTGAGATCATGACCTGAGCCAAAATCAGGATTAGGAAGCTTAACCCACTGAGCCACCCAGGCGCCCCTTTGCAACCCTTTTTGGGTTTGAAATTGAAACCAGAGGTTTCAATTAAGGTATTATAACTGAAAAATATAACGTTCATGTTTTTTGTGATTACTGATAATTATGTACTTTCTACTTCATTACAATTTAATGTTTTTAATTTGCTACACGACTTCTTGCTTTTATCCTTTTTCCTGCCTTTTATTGGATTAAAAAGTGCATTAAATTTCTATTCTTCTAGAACTTACCCATAAAATATTTCACTCTCATTACATACCAATATTATTTAGACACAACCAAAATTTTTATTGGTTTCTTTATATACTTATATTTCTTTTGTCCCATTTCTTTCTTTTCTTTGGGCTTTTAATTTTTCTGGACTGTGTCATCAATATTGCCTATGGAAGAAAACTTTCTCAGGTCTTGAATGCTTTAAAAATGCTTTAAAGACCTTTATTTTGCCTTCTTTCTTGCATATTCTTTTACTTAAATATAAGACTTTGGGTTCAAAATCTCCAAATTTTGAAAGTATTCCATGATCTTTGAGAATCCAGTAGTGCCACTATTTAAACATGCAGCTTATTCCATCAATTGATTTCCATCTGTTTTTCCTTCAGAGGAAGGAAATGTCTAATCCATAGATGGTATACCTTCTTGTCCGGTGCTAGACTTATTCTGCCCCAAAATATATCTTGTCTGAAATCATCAGGGACTTTTTGATGGTAAAGTTGCTGAGTTAGCCACCCTGAGCCAATTACTATCCCTTTCTTTTTAAAGATTGTATAACTTTGTATTATCATGATTACTTTTAATGACCTGTGTCATTCAAGTTCCTATTGTAGATTAAGTAGGTGTCTAGAGACATGCTTTTATTTTTGGCCTATGCAAATATTCATAATAATGAGTTCTGCTGTAATAGAATTCTACTATTTTCAGTGATAAATAAAAGAATTAAATCGTTCTCAATAATGTTTCAAGTATTTCATTTATATCACTTGTTGCTAATACAACCATCAGACACTCATAATAGTAAGTTGAGATTTTTTACTAATTTTTCTAACTGACCTGGACACAACAGGGTGTCCAAAAGGTCTAGAAACATAAACAGTATATTCACTGTACTTTTTCAGAATAAAAAATAGATTGGACCTATTGCTTTAGGCTTAGAGGTATTTCACCTGAAATGTTTTCTGGGAGTTGAAAAAATATCCTAAGAGTATATTATTTGAAAATGTAATTAATACTTCTAAAAATGTGCTTCTAAAAATGAATTCAACCTTATGTTTTTTGACTTTTCAGACACTCTGTAATTATTTCTGTTTGCTCCAGTCTGTGAATCATTTAGGTATATTTATCCAATTTCTGTATGAGAGAGTTTGCATACAAGACATCATGAGATTTGGATTGGAATTCAAGGCTCAGCCCAAACACTTACTACATGCTATGTGAGTGTGAGCAAGATTCTTAACCCCTCGTAGCCTTAACTTCCTGCTATGTAAACATAAGATAATAACACCTACTTTATTTACCTTCATTTAATGAAATAATATATATATAAAAACTCTCTGGTTTGGACATTTTTAGCCAGAATGGTTGTTTGCTTAGATAATACCATCAGAGTCTTAAGTTTCAAACATTGAAATATATGTATAGTATAGGGAACAAGTCTTGCTTCTGTCTGGGGGCCTTAACATTGCCAGATGAACCATCACATGTCTTGGTTTCTAACTGGAACCAAACTTATTTCTTAAATGGAAATCCAGAAAGGCTGTTATTTATATTTGGGAAAATTCAACTCATTATCAGGACAACAATTTACAGGGGACTTAGCCTCTCCACATCACATATGGCTCCAGTTAAGCTAAAAATCAAGAATATCAATCATCATAAACAAAGAAAAGGTGGGAGAGAGTCCAAACAAATATTTCCCCATAGCTATCAAATACTGTGAATGAAAAAACAAAAACCTATAGTAACAAAAACATTTTTGTTTTTTACAGCATTTTACTATTTCAAAAGAGCTTTACATACATTATTTCATTTGATCTTCCTAGCAGGTAGGTTTGGCATTCTGTTTTTTCTTCCATAATTTACAAATGAAATTGAGATTTAGAGAGATGATGTTACATCCATGAAGTCATATACCTGGTAGACAGAGGTAGCCCTTGGGCCTTTGGCTATTAATATTAATCTACTCAGAGAGAAGCTCCCATAATGGACCCTCACTAACCAACGCTCCAAGCCAATCGCCACCTTCCTTCTGTAGAATGTCCCCCTGCCCCGATGCTGCTGCCTAGTCTGACCCTGACACATCTTGCCTCCACCACGTGAAACACATGCTTACCAGGAGTCAGTTATGTTTGCTCCCAAATCTGTGCGTGCAATTTTACGTTACTGTAATTATTTAATTCCAGTAAAATGAAACTGATTAAATGAGCGCAAAAAGAAAGACGGTTGTCACTTCTAGGAGAAATATATTGACTACTTTGGAAAAATTAGATAAAAGCGAACTGCTAAGAGAATTTTGGTCAAGAAAAGTGCAAATAAAGCCAACAAATATTGGCAGGAAGTAGCCATAAAAATCTAGATATATTTTGCATTGACAGCTTGAAAAAAACTCTTATTTTAAATACACAAAACCAAGGGTGCCTTGGTGGCACAGTCAGTTAAGTGTCTGACTCTTGGTTTTGGCTCATGACCTTGTCAGGGTCATGAAGTTAAGCCTCACCTCGCCTGGCTCCCTGCTCAGCGGTGAGTCTACTTAAAACTCTCGCTACTTCTCCCTCTGCCCCTCCCCCACAACGGTATCTCTCTTTCTAAAATAAATAAATAATAGATCTTAATAAATAAATACACAAAAACAGGACACTGTAACCAATGTATTATAGATAGAATGTGATACCAGGGAACTCCAATTAGTAAGCCAATAATCAAAAAAAGGCCTTAGCCCAATTTGCAAGATTATCAAATTCTGTATTTTAGTAAAATACAAAACATAGTATGTCTATCACTGCTATAGATCTTTACCAGACTTTTTTGATTAGCTACCCTACTAACAGCCCAAAAATACCTGGAAAGAGTGTCTAATATACTACAGATTCCAGATTTCTCCCCACAAACCAGAAGGTCCCCAGAACACATGGGTCCTGCTTGGTGAAGGGAGAACGTTGCCCAAGAATTTGCTTTTCCAGAACTTAATGCAAAATATAATATACAACATTGCCATTCTTTGCTATTGTTGCCACTATGTAATAGGAGACTCCAGCATAGAAAGGCCTCTCTGCTGAAATAGGCAGGGGTCTGAGGGAGGCAGTTAAAATGCTCTGCAGGATAAGGTACTAGAAAATGTTCATCTTCCCTGGTGAGTGGTTTCCTTGCCCAGAACACAGGGAGAGGAAGAGTGACATGACAGCGGGAGGAGTCTCAGGGGGAGGCAACCATACCTAACCCTGAACTTTGAAGTTGATCCCCAGCCTGTGTGCCTCTTGGGTTCTCTCCAATTTTTCCAAAAAAGTGCTACACACTATAACCCTGCGTTAGCAATGTTTAGGGAAGTAAGGGAGGAGAAGCAAAGAATTCTTTGGGGCAAAGAATTCAACCAGAGTAAGAATTGAAAGTAGGAGAGGATCAAAAGAATGCAGTCCTCTGGAGAATCCTTGGAAATCGTAGGTAGGGTACAGGACGGCCCACAATTACGTGGGATGAGACTTGAATCAGTTTATTAACAAAAGGAAAAAAAGAAACCGTAATCTCAGAAGACACAGTGCTTGGGTATGCCTAGATTACATGTTTATGGAACTTATGAACAACAGACTTTCCCTGTTTGGCAAAAGGCAAATCGGGACAAAGCCTACAAAGACATTTTTATTGTGCCTACCTTTGAATGAAAGCCAAGTGTCCAAATATCATTCTACAAAGCCCTAACTGTGCTGGGTATTTCTAAAAACATGGTGGTAAGAAGAGGTTAGGGGGTGCCTGGGTGGCTCAGTTGTTGAGTATCTGCCTTTGGCTCAGGTCATGATCCCAGGGTCCTGGAATTGAGCCCTGCATTGGGCTCCCTGCTCAGTGGGAAGCCTGCTTTTCCCTCTCCCACTCCCCCTGCTTGTGTTCCCTCTCTCCCTGTCTCTCTCTCTCTAATAAATAAATAAAATCTTAAAAAAAAAAAAAAGAGCTTAGAAGTCTGTAGACTTGGCACTTAAAGAGAATATCCTCTTCAGGTACTTACTATTTGTACTTCAGAGCTTTGAAAAGCAAAGTACATAATTATTACTCGGTATAAATCTGTGATAAGTTAATGTTGAAATTCCGCTGAGGAAAAAAACACAAAATGCCTGTGTATTTGGGTTCCTTTGATCATCTATCTGCTTCGATTTTTCATAACTTGAAGTATTTGCTCCCTTCCTTCCTTCCTTTGTTTCTTTGCTTCATTCCAGAATGATTATAAGTACACTTACAAAGACAGGGAGAAGAAAAAATGGACACTGACAGACAGGTTTCTCAGATGAAAAAGAACAGCTTTCCAGGAGTAATATAACTGTTTTTGCTTCTAAGACCAGTTAGGCAAGTCTCTGAGGATTCTTCTAAATAGACACTGTGATACAAAGCAACACAGGTTGACAACATTCTGTAAGACAGACGACAGTGAGTGTCATTTCTGCCATTTCCTCCCCTGGCTCTCAGCACAGGCTGATGACATCACCCCCACACACAACTCAGCAAGACCAGTTCTCGAGAGGGTGGCAGGTGGCAGGAACAAACTGAAATGAAATACACATTCTCAGTTCCTCTGCTGACCTGATTTGATCCAGGGTTGGACTCTGGAAAATCTAGAACATCACCCTCCACCGCGTTTCCGTCAAACCACTGACAAAAATTGGGCAGCAATGAACACATTGCTGGGAAAATGAACACTGTGAGCTCAAACGCCTAATTTTAAAAGTGGATCGTGACCAGATCCAGGAAGGCCCTGCTGCCGGGCATCTGCCTTTCAGCTGCTTGTTCAGGCAGTGGTCTAAGAGGTCCAAATTAGAAGCAGGTGCTGAGAAGGCTGGGCAGTACCTATTTGCCAACCGGCATGAAAGTAGTTTAATAATTTAACATGTATGCATGCACTTGTGGACATCAGCTGGATGTCAACCCTCTAACATATATAACCAAATTATAAAAAGCCAAAGAATGTTGATTGGATTTCAGACTTTTTAAACTTGAACTTTAGGAACTCCACTTCCAGTTTCAGGGTGAGAGTCCAGGTGTGTTGTTTACAAGGCAGACAGTAAACAAGGCGAAATGTGATCAAGTCTTCCCTTTAAAACTTCCATAGGCCACCGCCGGTCCCCGTTGTTTATTGCGAATATGTGATCAGCCCAAGGCAGTTGATGGACATCTGCCCTGCCACGTGGCCTCTGAAGGGAGAGGGGACACAAGGTACCATCAGTTTGTTTCTAGCACATCCTCCTAGCACCCACGCTGTAGCAGGCCCAACTCTCCTGGATCACAGCACCGAAGGCATAACCCAGGCCACAGACAGCACTGACAGGGGCATGAGGAAAGTGCGTGCCCAGCTTCCCTGAGTCCTGGGGTTCCCATTCATGCGAACACTCTTCAGGCTGGGTTCCACTTCATTTAACTGAAAACCCAAAATAGCAGAGGCTTAAGCACATGGAGTTCCTTGCATCAGGTAACAAGACCAGAGAGGGGCACTCCGTGGCCCCAGGCTCCCTCTATCATTCTGCGCCACCAGCTGCAGTCCATCCATATGGCAAGGTCAGCTCATCACGCAAGATGGCTGTGGCACTTCCAGCAGCCCGTCTCCTTCCTAGGCAGCAGGGAGGAAGTGGAAAAGGGAGGAATTGGACACTCCGGAACCGAGTCAGCTTCCTTTAAGTGATCTTTTGGAAAGCCCCCTCAACATTTCTGCCTATGTTGCATTGGCCACATCCAGCAAGGAAGACTGAAACGCAGTACGTTCTTCCAGCCAGGCACATTGCAGCCCAGAATAAAGCTGGAGCTCTGTTTTACTAAGAAAGAAGGAGAGGATAGATATCAAGTGGCAACCTGCAATCTCTGCCACAAATCCCAGGGCACAGAAGATCAACACAGAGAATGGCAACTGCTGATGTATTAGGTATGCTGGACTAACCCAACTCAGAAGAGGAGCCAAAAATTCAGTACCACTAGATGCTCTCTCCAGCCAAAACGGTTCGATTTAACTTTTTAATACGAGACACAAATTCCTTCCTTCATGACTCTGCCCTTTCACTTGGCACTAACTCTTCCCAAAAATGTCCCCTAAGGTGAAACAATCCAGGTCACATATGGCTCTACCTCTTTTTTTTTTTTTAATATTTTCTTAACTCATTGTTTGGTTTTTTTTTTTTTTTTCATCATAATTCCATTCACATCATCGTCCCACTGCCTGGGCAACGGAAGTGAAGTATCTACAGATCAGCCTTGACTGATTTTTCTTTTAAGATAAGCGGTCAATGCATGTATCATATGACCTCACTGATATGAGGAATTCTTAATCTCAGGAAACAAACTGAGGGTTGCTGGAGTGGGGGGTGGGGTGGGAGGGATGGGGTGACTGGGTGATAGACACTGGGGAGGGTATGTGCTCTGGTAAGCGCTGAGAATTGTGCAAGACTGTTGAATCTCAGATCTGTACCTCTGAAACAAATAATGCAATATATGTTAAGAAAAAAAAAAAGAAGATAGCAGGAGGGGAAGAATGAAGGGGGGGAAATCGGAGGGGGAGATGAACCATGAGAGACGATGGACTCTGAAAAACAAACTGAGGGTTCTAGAGGGGAGGGGGGTGGGAGGATGGGTTAGTCTGGTGATGGGTATTAAAGAGGGCACGTTCTGCATGGAGCACTGGGTGTTATGCATAAACAATGAATCATGGAACACTACTCCTAAACATAACAATAAAAAATTTTAAAAAAAAGATAAGTGGTCAATGTAGATTTTTTTAAGTGCAGACAGAAATCTGAATTTTCATGTGAAATATGACAGCTAATTTACCTTTTTTAGAACAATAGGTAGGCCTCTATTTGACCAGGTCCTAAACTCTACTTGGGCTAAGTGTCCACTGTGTCTTGGCTTTTTTCACTTTTGTTGTCATATGGATGCAATTCTTTCCACAGAGCATCCTGCCTGCCTTTTCCTCCCTGTCCTGCCTCCTTCCCTCCCTCTTCCCCCCGCCGCCCCACTTCCATGTATCTGTTTGTAACTGAAGTAACTGATTTTCTACCTACTGACCTTCTACAGATTTCTTTCCTGAAATACTCCTCTGTCCGATACTTCCCTCTCAACATCTAGTTTTGATATGCAACCATAGACTCTCTTCCAAAATCAGTCCTACATCTTAAAATACATCCTATTTCTTCCCCACCACCCCTTGATTCTCAGGAAGCTCAAACTAAAGAAAATGCATTAAAAGTCTCTATAATGCCTTCTCTAAGCCTCTAGCAAGAGGCTGCCAACCAAGGCCACCAGCATTTAGCGAGTCAGGCGGTCTTCTGGGCCACTGATAATGGCAAAGACAATAGGCACTCAGCCTCCATGTTAAAGGGACGATAAGAAATAAAAGGTATTGTGACAAATTCAAGAACTGTCCCTCAGCTAAGGTAGAGCAATTGCTACCAGTGTTTCCAAATTTGGTAAAGATAAGCTAGAAATTCATTATACTTTCCCGAAGAGAATAAATTTTATACAAAATATGACACGAATTCACTTTTTAAAAAACAATCAGTGGGCTTATATTTGCCACCCTTGACCTCCAGCACATACTGAATTCCTCCCTAATTGATTCAAACATAGGTCTCTTGTCACAGCACTTGACAGGGGCACGAAGCACATTGCAGACACTCAACAAAGGCTGAATGATTGATGCTATCGCCTGGTCAATGGACTCACTTGTACTCTTCACGGAGGAAGGAGGCTCAGGACTGTCTCAGAAGCTAGATAAGGTTAAGGAACTGAGAAATACTACCTTGGTTATGATGAAGGGAAGAGCCAATCATTCTTTTATCTCCAATCAGTTAGAACACTGTGGTTTTTATACTAATTTGTTATCAATGAAAACCCTGGCATCATGAAAAATTAGCTTTGGTGTACACTTTAAGCCAGCGTTAGTGACTTCTATATTCATGAGTGATTTTAGGCCACTTATCAGCAACCACGGAAACCGTACTTCACCGGTCCATGTTCTGCATGTTTTCAATTGGCCAGATTTGCTTATTCTTTCCCGTAAAAATACTAATAAACATGGTATGGCTCGAACTGTATGCCTAACCTCCATAAAGGAGTCAGAATATAGGAGAAAGAGCATGGAATTTGGAGGCAGACAAACCTGGGTTCAAATTCTGACTATGCCACTTACTGGCTATGCGTTCTTGAAGAAGTAATAAACATTTTTGTGTGTTTAAACTTCTTGAGTCTCAGTTTCCTCACCTATAACATAGGATAATAAAACCCATTTCACTTTATTATGAAGAGCATAAAATAATATAAAGTGCTTAGCACATTTCCTGGCCCACAGCTGAAGATTACAAAATACCACTAGCAATTCCCTTCGCTCACTTATTGTGCGCCTCAGTTCAGAATGTGTTTCCTCTTTTTAGCCATAAAGTGGGTCAACTCCTATTTACCAAATATTCATAGTATATTTAATGCCCTACACAGTACTTGGATATACTAAGAAAATTTGCAAGTTCTCAAGTATAAAATTGGGTAGGTGGGCAAACTAATGTAACAGAAATTCAGTTAACATAATTTATAGGTTGATTCATTTCCCCACCCAAAGTTTCCCTGCTATAAAATGACACTTTTAGAAATACACATTTCTAAAAGCCAGGGACGCCTGGGGGGCTCAGTTGGTTAAGCTTCTGCCTTCGGCTCAGGTCATGATCTCAGGGTCCTGGGATTGAGCCCTGCATCGGGTTCCCTGCTCAGCGGAGAGTCGGCTTCTCCCTCTCTACCCCTGCCCCCTGCTTGTGCTCTCTCTCTCAAATAAATAAAATCTTATAAAAAATAAATAGAAATACACATTTCTGAAAGTCTTCTGAAGCACAGGTTTTTAGTACTATAAGAAATTTACACCATTGGTGGATAAAAAATTTGTACACGCATACATTTACACCAGTGTAGCACCTCCATATGGCAAGGTCACTGCACCATCCAAGTGTCAGACACATTTATAGCAAAGGGTTTAATCTCAGGATGAATGCCAAGGAGAAGCTCATTCATTCATTCAAAATACATGTACTGGACTTTTGCTGTCAACCAAAATGAATCTACTGAATTTACTCTCCACCTAAAATAACCAAAACACAGGACACAGTATAAACAACAGTTTTTCAAGAAACTCTGTATCAAAGGATAGCAATCCCTCAAAGATGGAAAATGGAAAAGAAATGCAGTGAGCCCTGCGACTGCCCTAGCTCACTGCCTTGAAAGAGTTTCAAGGAAAACACAGGCAGAGCTCAGCAGACTCCCTAAGTTAAGCAGAAAAAGTTAAGAGCCCAAGGCAGTTAGAGTTCACAGAGTACTGGAAAGAGCTTCAGAGAGAGGGGGATCTCTAAAGAGCTCTTGGGCCCTCCTCCAGTATTTAGGACAATACTGATGAATGTAAGGAAACCACCCAAAAGGTTAGAGGAACAGTACACAATACCCACACAGGGCTGGGGATAGTACCTGTATATGTCTCTTGTTGGTTCTGCTTCGCTGTGGAACACATGCAAATATACGGAAAGGAATTTGTTATAGGGAATTGGCTTATGTAATTGTGAGGGATCATTAAACAGCTTCTGTAAGACTGTACCTCCATATCTGATGCAGAGTCCAGTGGGACGGTAAGGGAAAGAAGAGAAGATCCAAGCAAGCTGGAACCCTACATGCATAAGCTGGAAACTCAAGGATGGACTGAAACTCATGCTCTTTCTTATGGCCTCTGTGCAACAGTATACAGCAGAGGCGGAACCTTGTGTCCCACCCAGCAGGGGGTTAGGTGTATCAGTTTGGGTCCTTTGAGAGGCAGACATCAAGATGGGTTTAGATGTGCAGGATTTAGTGGTGGAACACCTGTGGGGGAAAGAGGAAGGAGTCAGAGGAGGTGACCCTGTGAAGGAGAGAGGAAAGAAGGGGTGAATAAGAAGCATCTTGGATCTCAGCCCAAGGCTAGGAAAGTTCCGCCAGGCCCATGGAGAGTCCATGATGAAAGTCGCCCATCAGTTGAGTCCCTCATCTGGAGAACGGGCCTGCGCTGCAGGGGCTGGGGCTGTTGATCAATTATGCTCGCTGAAGCAGGAAATCTGAGGGGCGCATTCTCACCCACCCGCCACAGCCGGATGGATGAGGACCCAAGGCTCTAACCAGAGAGCACGTTTTCATATCTAGCAGATATAACAAACAGCTGCGTAAAACCCACCATTGTCTTCGCGGTAGGCAAACTGCTGGGGATGCTGTCCACTACATCACAGTGTCCCCTTTATGAGGGCCCAAGAAAAACAGCTCCTGTGGCTCAGGGCCAGGCAAAGTCATTCCTCCTGCGCAACCGGTATGTTTTTATCCTGTAGCTCTACGAATTTTCTCGCTGGTTTTCTCTTTGTCTTAACCATTAGGAAATTAAGATCCAGACCTGGGGTCTATCTCTAGCTTTGGGGCTTTCATTTTTCAACTCTTCTACCTTTTTTCTATCCTTTCCTGCTTCTTTTAGTCAATACTACTCTTCTCTGCAAGTGATCTATGCTCCTTTCTGAAATAAGGCAGGAAATAATCACCTTCTACTAGGCTAGTACTACTAGAACTAAAAAGACTAGATTTTAAATGCTTCAGTTTATTCCTTTTTTGATAACTTTGCATATAAGGTCAATCCCTTTACTCTCAACCAGCCCTGTCTAATAGAAACAGTGAGCTGCCCACATGTAATTTTAAATTTTCTAGTGGCCACATGTTAAAAAGTAAAAAGAAACAGATAAAATGGAAACAATTTAAATCTTTGAAAGGCCAGTGTGTACTTTATATGCAGAACCTGTATTAATTTGGACCAGCCACACTGCAAGTGCTCAGTGGCCACATGGGGCAAGTGGCTCCTGTATTGGACAGTGTCAATCTAAAAACAAAGCTACCAATGACCAGAGAGTCCAAAAAATTTTTAAGATAACAATCACAACTGTATCTAACCTATATAGTTGGCTTTTATTGAAGATTTCCGAGGTTCTAGGGGTTTCTGATTCAACACTAGGAAGTAAAAAGGAATTCTCCTCCCAGGGGTAATGACCATGAAATCCCTAAGATACTGGATTTTTTTTTTTTTTTTAACTTCTGTATGTATCTTTGTTATCTGATTCTTCACTGGACCACCCTTGTCTACTTCTGAAAAACAATGTAATATAAAATGGTTATGGACATCTAGTAAGAAACAGCTATGCATTTTGTTTATCCTATACTTCACCTATAGTAGTGTTAAAAATTACTTTAAAGCATGCTTGTAGAGCTGTAAGACCAAAGAACAGAAACCACCATAGCTGTGATCAACAAATGGACAACAAAAAATGCTTGATTCTCCTTGTTTTGGAACCAGCTCTAACACCTTACACCTAAGTTTGGATTAAAAAAAAGTATTATTCATTTACATCAAGATTGGAAGATTAAAAATGTAGTAAAATTCCTGAGAGTTATGAATTGGATTTTTTAAAAAGATTTTATTTATTTATTTTTGAGAGAGAGAGAGAGAGAGAGCGTGCACATGAGCTGGGGGAAGGGGCAGGCAGAGGGAGAAGCAGACTCCCCGCTGAGCAGGGAGCCTGATGAGGGACTCGATCCCAGGACCCTGAGATCATGACCTGAGCCAAAGGCAGACGCTTAACCAACTGAGCCACCCAGGTGCCCATGAATTGGATTTTTTAAGGCAATTTATTTAACCTATGAGAGCCTCCATTTCTACATATCTTCAACAGAGTTATAACTATATCACAGAATGGCTAGGAAGATCAATAATACTGTGTGTAAGTCCAACAGGCAAATAGTAAGCATTCAGTAAGAACATTATTGTTAATCACAAAAGATTATTAAATCCAGGTATTCTTAATTTGGGGTCTACAGACCCCGGGTCCATAGATAAAACTGCAGGGTTGGGGGAATCCCAAAAATTGGATAGTAAAAAAGATTACATCAATATTTTCACTAGCCTCTAAGCAAAATTTAGCATTTCCCCATTAGGAATACTGGCAACACCACAGTGGTATTAGAAGAGCCTGCCACTTTGCACTAATAGAATAGGTATTTTCATATTACATTTCTGATGTCACAAGTCTCTCAAAATATCTTTCATCACCTTTTTGAAATTCTAGTACTTGTTAGACCTGCTACTAGATCTTGTTAATTAATGCATTAGCAAAGAAACAATACTGTGTTATCAACGTATTGTTTTTAATTTCAGTATGAGTAGTTTGCTTTGTAATCCTCCATGTTTTGTTATGCACTTAAAGCATTATTCTGAGAAGGGGTCCATAGGTTTCACAAGACTGCCATGGCACAAAAAAAAAGTTAAGAATCCCTAAATTTTAGTCTCTCTCTTTCCTTCCAGAAAGCCAACCAAGTTTGATAATTGAGCACCTGCCTGGGTGAACCCACTCCCAAAGTCTCAGGTTTGTTTTCTGTGTGTAGCTCTCTCGATAAGATGTTACAGCCCTGGTACCTGACTCTGTATCAGTTAACCTATTAACTGAGCTGAGCTCACTTTCAATTTATGTCTGGCACCTACCCTACTCAAGGTTCCGTGTCCAAGTTGACAGGCTGGTTTTTTGGTGTGTTCGGATGACACATACCGGCCCCCGCTGGATGTCGGGCCCTGGTGAAGCTGGGCAGTGATTCTGCGGTGTGTTCCCAGACCAGTAGCATCTGCATCTCCTGGCAGCTTGTTAGATTTTGCCAATTGTCGGGTCACACCGCAGACCTGAAACAGAAGCTCTGAGGTCCATCAATCCGTGTTTTATCAAGCCCTCCGGGAGAGGCACGCTGGAGTTTGAGAACCACCGCGCTCGGGAATCGGAGGGCAGACCAACCCGGGGCGGGGGTTGGGGGTGGTCAAGGGGCTCTCTCACCTCCAGCCTCCGTGGGGACTAACGCGGCTCGCGCCACTGGGGCCAGGGGCCAGGGGCCGGGGTCAGAGTGGGGGGGACGGTATTGCGATGCAGGAGGTGATGAGCGGCAGCTGACGAGTCGAAAGCCAGGGCTAGGGTACTTGTTTTGCTTCTGCACCCTGGTTTTACTTATATTACCCCAAGCCTCGACGGTGACTAACGAAGAATGTCCCCCCATACTGACCCCTTGGCGCCGCCGCTGTTTGGCGAGAGAAAGGGAGTCAAGGAGAGCGCCCGAGCGCGGGGAGTGCACAGTCCCCAAAACCCGGTGGCTCTGTCCGGACGTCTCCGCAGCCCCCTGAATCCTTCCCCGCCCGGCAACCGGCGCCGGAGGGCGTGCTCCCTGCCGGGAATTGCGGTCCCATAAGCCCGCCGGCCCCAGGTTGGATGGCCTCTGCCGCCCCCAGAAAACTACACGTCCCAGGATGCCCGGCGCGGGTGGGTCACGAGGGAGGGGCGGCGGGCGCGGCTAAATAGCCTCCATCGGCCATTTTGTGGGAGAAGCCACAGCGCCGCCTCTTCTCTCGCGTCTTTGCCTCCGTGGCCGCCGCCTCTTCCTCCGCCTCCTCCTTCGCCTCTTCCTGCCTCCTCCCGGCTTCCGCCGCCGCCGCCGCCGCTCCAGCCGAATCCCAACCCAGGGGCGAAGCGTCTCCTTATTTATTTACGTTTTCTCGCCACTGCAGCTTCCAGACACGGTGATCCGGGCGGGCCCCGCAGGAATTTTATCCCCTCACCGGCCTCACACTAGTATCGCATGTCCACTATCCAGAACCTCCAATCTTTCGGTAAGATCCGGCCGCCACCGCCGCCGCCGCCCCCTGCCCCCTGCCCCCGCGCGCCTCCCGGCCGGCCGCCCCCACCCGCTCTCGCCCGGGCCGCTGGCCGGCCCGCAGCCCCGAGGGCCCCCCCTGCTGCCTTCCCCGCACCCCGAGTGGGGCTTTGTCTCGGCGCCCAGAAAATGGCGACTGGGCCCCTGGCGACCCCCTCCCCGAGGACGGCCGCGGCCCCCGGTCCCTCCCCGCGGAACCCCCTGCCCGGTCCCTGCCCCGGCTCCCGCCTCGCCCCAGCCGCCGCCGCCTTTGCGAGCCCGGCCCGCCGCTCCTGGACCTGCCCTTCCCCTCGCGAGGGGGTGCCGGGCCGGGGGCTGGGGATCGGCGTCCATTGGTGGTCGGAGCGGATTCCGAGCAGCTCTTGCGGGCATTTGGTTAAAGAAGCGGATCCGGGCCTCTGATCTGTCACAGGGCTGCGGTCCAGCTTCTCTGTTTGCGTAGTAATTTGTAAAATTACGCCTCTTGACAGATACGTATATGTGCGTATGTGTATATGTAGGTATCTTCTTCTTTTTTACTTGTTAAGGGCACCGTTACGGTTAAATGATTGGGGTGGACACGTTTGAATGTTTCTGTTGTCATCAGAATGTAATCGAGATGACGCACATTTTTATAGTAGCTGTAAAATTACGGTTTTTAAAACCGCTTTTCTCATTAGAGGACTACGTTCCATTAATGATACCAATCTACCTGTAACAACGTTTTCTATTCAGTGTCCGTGGACGTAGCTGTTTATATTTTTCCTCTTTTTGTGAGAGTACCTTGGTGGTTTTGTTAACACCCCACCCCCATTACCCCCTCCCATCCCCACCCGCAAAAATAGCAGAGGCACTAGAACCTTCTTTACTGTCTAGATTGTAGTGTGCCCTACATCTAGAAGTTACTTACTAAAAGATGTTTTTCTGCTTTGGAATATTTTTTGTATCCCTTTGCAGACCCCTTTGCTGATGCAACTAAGGGTGACGACTTACTCCCGGCAGGGACTGAGGATTACATTCATATAAGAATCCAGCAACGGAACGGCAGAAAGACACTGACTACTGTCCAGGGCATTGCAGATGATTATGACAAAAAGAAACTTGTGAAAGCTTTCAAAAAGGTAAAGGTGTTGGGAAGAAAAGGTTAAACTATAGTTATTTGATGCACTCCTGAATAGGACACCTTTACTTGACTCTTAATTAGTGTGGGTGAAAATTGTTGGACCCAAGAAAGCTGTGTTCATTCTCTTAACACCCAGATATTTGTGTTGTCTCCCATTTTAAAATAATATTTTCATGGCTTTCAAACAAAATGTGAAATACTCAGTTCTTGATGTTCCAAGTAAAATCATTTCCGTTATGTTTCCTGCTGATTCATTTGCAAATTAATTTGGTAGCGTTGGGTATTACAGGAGACAAAACCTGTTTCTTAAACATGATCAGGTCTACTGAAATAGTCAATATTAGTCTTATAGTGAAAATAAAACCTCATTGTATCTGACTTTAGTTATGTTATAACTAAACATATACTTCTCCAGAAATTCGCCTGTAATGGTACTGTGATTGAACATCCTGAATACGGAGAGGTTATTCAGCTTCAAGGTGACCAAAGAAAAAACATTTGCCAGTTTCTCTTGGAGGTGAGTGCTTGGGTGCTTTATGTACAACCTTGAGATTGCTTCCAAAATTGTGTTCAAGGGCAGCATGAATTATTTCCTCCTTAGTGGAAAAAAAAAAAGAAAAATCATATGAATGAGGTAAATTGGTAAATTGAGAGAGAAATACAAAGTTGGAACTTATTTTGAAGTCAGTAGAACCTTTATTCATTTATGTTGTCATTTGAATGACCTGATCATTCCTGTATCTACGTGGCCAGTTGAGTTTTGGGGCATGTCAGGGTATTTAAGTGTGTGTGGAATTGTTTAGTGTTAACAGTTAACATGACAAGTAACAGTGTTGCCATAGACTATTAACAATGATTCTTTTTATAATCAGCACTCCATGTTTTCTTGGTGAAACATACATTTCTCAGAGTGATTCTGTTAAATTTTGTTTTGCAGGTTGGCATTGTCAAGGAGGAACAGCTTAAGGTTCATGGATTCTAAAATGAACCTAAATACGTGGAGAATTTCTTGAATAATTTTGTTCTCTAAACCCAGTTTGGCTGCCTTGTGAAATGATTCTCTGCAGTAAACGGACTTTTCATGTATTTAATCATTCAAACTCCCATTCACACCTGCATGATTACAGAAAACATGGGGTATGTAGGCTAGTAACACATAAAAAAATTGCAGTAAGATGGTAATGAAACCCCGTATTCATCTTAACATGTTTCCAATGGAAAATATTTTGTTTTGAGTGTTTATTTGTTTATTGTTCAGTTTATTATTTTTCACTTGATTAAATGTTTTTTTGTTGTATTAAACCATGTATGTTGCAGCTTAACAATAAAGAAACATCTATGAATCCTTTTGTGAGCAATTAGGCTCCCAAATCTAAGCAAGTAAATACACATATTTTGTCTTTCATAGTTGGAGTTCTCGTTCTGCAAGTGTTTATATATATTTTTTTTATTTTATTAAGGGGCGCCTGGGTGGCCCAGTTGGTTAAGCATCCAACTCTTGATTTCAGCTCAGGTCATGGCAAGTATTCTTTCTAATTAGTTTTCACCTACTGTTAAACCCAAAGCTGGAGGGGAATGTTTGTTATATAACTTGTGTTCTTCATTTACTGACTTAAAGGTTAGAATAGGAACCAGGAGTGTAAGCTCGCCAAGAGCCAAGATTTATCAGAATGTAGTGTTAAACTTTCAAAGAGAATATGAAGTATAGTTTAAATTCAGAAGTGTTAGCACATAGAATGCTTTTATGTGTTTTTATTGATGATGTTCCTGGGCTGCCAACATAAATCTGTCCCTAAGTGCCAGGTAATACAGTAGGCTCCTGACAGACGATAAATTCAGTCACAGGCACTGTTCTGCAAGTGTTGGTGGGTGGGATCACTGTCTAACAGATGGAAGACGGAGGTGCAGAGATTAATTTACCTAGAGTGCCAGGAAGTGACTGACTTAGGGTGCCAGCTCAGGACTTCCAGGCCAGAAAACCCATGTTCTTTCACTACATCATGGTTCTAGTATGTGTTTCACCAAAGGAAATGAGAACCATGGGTGACAATGCGTGGGGGTTGGGGCAGCTCTTACAAGATTTCTGCAACTCATCTTGAGTTCCACGCTCCTGCTTTTTATTGAGTAGGAATAATTTGCTCCATTATAAAGCCGTCATTAAATCCATTTCACCAAGATGAAGAAATGCATCCATAAGTGCATACTCCAGCCTAATGAGGTGGAATAATAATGTGAAAAATGTCTCACTTGGGCCACTACATTCTATACCAGCTGAACCCTTGCCTCTATTCTGATGATACTGCTTTTGGTAAAGCAAAATCGGCCTCCATCGTTTACCTCTTAAAGACACTAAAGTAATAGGTTTTGTTACTTTCTCACCCCCTGCTGCTCCAAGGAAGACTGGCACTGTTAAGTGAGTATACCAGAATATAGTGCTAAATTTGGGAGGCTCATTTCTGAAAAAATCTGACCAAGAAGATCAAGCAGTTTAGGAGCATTTTCCAACTTGAGAAATCCTCATTTTTCTACCTGTAACGTTTTGTAACGATTCCCCCTCTAGTTGAGAGGTGCCATGGAAATAGTTTATGAAAATGATAAAGCAGAGATCTAAGTTAACATGTATGTTCAAGAGTTCCTCTTCATTGTAATGTTTTAAAATAGTTACGAGAGCCAAGCTAGTGCCCAGGAAAGAATTGATCATGTAAAACTGAACAAAGAAGGTGGAGGGAAGAGAGAAACCTTGTAAGAAAGGGCCCCCCCCATCTTGGCACCCATAGATAAGCTCTCCATCCTCAATGTGTCGGGCCACTCCCACTGGCTGAATCAAAAGCCTTGAGCAAAACTATTTCTTTGAGGAGCACCTCTCTTGATCTCCCTTCGGCCGGTGAGCCCCAGACACCTGATTGGACTTCTCACCTGTAGGGCAGTCCCTATCCTTAGAACAAGAACAGATCAAGTATCTTTTCCTTCTTTCTTGTGTTTGCAACGCAATTGAAATAAAGGATGTAATTAAGATCTATGGATTTCCGCGATTTTACTGAAGCTTCATCAAAGGATGAGCTTAGAATAAATACCACTCTCATGTGGAAAAGTCCTCTGACTGGCAGCCTTGGAGGTACCTAAGAGCACGGGAGCAGGGCTTACTGCTCTTGTCTGCTTCAGGGGCAAAAGGGACTAGGCAGCATTGTATAACTGAGGAGGGAGTAGATTACGTCTTAACAAATGCAGCAAAAATAACTAGCTGAGGGGCGTCCCTCCTGGTGCTCCCCATGTGGGAATATTTAGATCTGCAGTTTCTTTAATGGTCTGTACTTGCAGGACGTAAAGTGAAAAATAGTGAATAGAGGACAAGTAAATCTGTCCCTAACCTTCTAGACTTGGCAGAGGTCTCCGCGAAGCCATTAGGAAATGAACCTTTGGTTGAGGCACAGCCTGGAGTAAAGTGCTGCTAGCAGGGATGTCCTCTGCCCTTCAGTCTCCAACCCCCTGAGGCAGAGAGTAGCCTGGGGAAGCAGCCTGCTCTACGTACTTAGGAATTCAAGTAATAGTAGCTGTTCTCAACCATCCTAGAAAGAGGGCAGCTCGAATATGGAAGGAACAGTTCTAGTCCCAATCAGATGGCAGTTAACAAAAATAACCTAAATAGAGAATGCAAACAGACTTCCATGTGCCACCTGTCACCAGTGGGGCTCCAGCTAAAGGAATGGGTAGTTACAGCTCACGAAAAACGAACCTCATCAGATTGCGCACAACCTCATCAGATTGTTCCACTGGGCTTCTTGAGGATTCCCCTTACTAAGCCAGAATTCCTTGTGGGAAGGTAACAAGGGAGGCATGGCCCTGCTGTAACTAAAACCAAGGGAATCGTCATTTGCTGTGGATTGCTACCAGCTGCCCTTACTTGACAGGCGACAGCCAGGCCACATGGTGCTTGTCTGGGATCAAGGGACCAAGTGAATCAGCTAGAATTAAGCAGGAGCAAAACCATGTAAGGGACCCTCAGCATTGACAGCTCCTTTCGCATGGCTATGTTGGCATTTAACTCCATTTTTTTTCTTGATAATGGAAACTTGGGGAAAAAAGCTAATCAGAGGAACGGCTGTATTACTTCATTCCTGGAGAATCATTCAGAGTGGAATTGGTGCCAGAAAGAGGAGGGAATTTCAAACTGTCCTTGGACAATCCTAATCTGGGCACCTTTGTGTTCAATGACGTGTGGCCTGTGGGGAGTCTCTGACCTATACAGAGAACTGAAATGACCAATTAAACTCAGCCTGGGCTGTGAGGACACGCATGTGGGTCAGGTAGCTCACCTCTTAGCTCATCTGTCTGACTTTGAACCTAGCAGGGGGAGCAGTAGATCTGCCAAGGGTCTGTAGCTCTGTTCCCAATGAATCGAGGTCGTGATTAGAATTATGGTTGGCGCCTTCATCTCAAAAGAAAGAACAACCTACAGACTTTTTTCATGCAAAAAGCAATTAGATAGGTACCATTCGTTGAAGGCACAAAAGGGGACTGAAGTTCAAAGCCAAAATACCCCACAGGGAATCTAAGTGATCTCAGCCCCCAAACTAGGCTTCAGGCTGAAGCTCTCTGCTCCAGCCTGGAGGCTTTTGAAGGGCCTCTGAGCCTACAGAACGGTCTAAAAGGAGGCTAGCTATAACCTGCAGGTTTGTCTCCATGTGTCCTTCACCCATTCTTGCCAGGACCTCAGGCCCACCTCCTGAGTCCTTCAGGCAAGGGACAGCATACAATATGGCGATGGATACAGAATCAGAAAGTACTTTAATCCATGTAAACCATGACAAATTCTGCAGAGAAGACATCGTCAAGGATTTGGAGAGTAGTATAATTTTTTGAAGTGGGGAAAAGGCCCACCTGCTCCCTGGTCAAGAACTGAGTGCACTCTGAGCACTTTATTGCCACTGATGTGTTAAAAACACAGGAAACGTTAGCCCGATATTCAGACTGGACTACAGGAACCACTGGTGACCTACTTGGTAGACCAGGATTGTTGAAATAAAACAACATAGTGTGCCCAGGGAATTGTGCTATTAAAAAGTAGGGAATTGCACTGGGTGTTATACCCAAACAACGAATCATGGAACACTACATCAAAAACTAATGATGTAATGTATGGTGATTAACATAACATAATAAAATTAAATTTAAAAAAAGAAAGAAATAGATGGTTCCAAAAACAAAACAAAACAAAACAAAAACGTAGGGAACTAAAGGAGGG